>NC_139348.1:69896509-70156087 GCF_055883805.1 Amblyomma maculatum | reverse complement strand
CTAGACACATGTCGGCTCGTTCTTTTGCTACAAAGAAACCGATTAACCTGCGTTTCGCGACATCCAGTAATAACAAATAGAATACAGCATGGATCTGTGCACTACCAGCACGCTCATAAAGCCGCTTGCTAGCGGCTGTGACAAATACAGTTTGGAATGGTATGTAGCAGTATTATAGGAAGAGGCAAACCACGGCGAAAGTCCAGTCAAATGCCACAGTTCATGCACACAAATGCAATCAACCGCTCATCTTGCAATCAACGGCATCTATAAAACATTTTGAGAGTAAATAACAGATATATTTTAGGGAACTAGGGAAAAACTCGCGAACAACAGTCTGTCTTAGAACTGATGTAGTCCTTTATTGATAACAAGGCAAGCCATGGGTCCAATTAAGTATTAGCTGCGGAAAGTTTTCCTAGCTGGGCCTGCGGGATCATAGGCTAACACACTGCGTAATATATGATGGTACCATACCTGTAAAAACTCCGGACTGGCCAAAAGTAATAAAGTACCTGTAGATCTTATCCGTCTTTATAAAGAAACAAGGCAATAGAGATGGCGCCACAATCGTCTGCGATCCCACGGCAGGCAAAAAGCGCGGGGAGTGGCTTTCAAGAGCATGTTAATGTGATGTGCAGACGCCTTTTTCGCACACGAAATAACCATGTGCTCCGGAGGGTTTACAGGAACTCGAAAAAAGTTGAGTCGGATCTTTTCGAAGGAGAAAAGCAAAGCGCAGCGGAAGAGAGCAGAACACCAGTCACGCGTGTCCCATTCAAAACTCGCTTTCTCTCGAATAACTGACTCGACGCGCATTCTATCAAGTTAATGTACAAAATTCTGTTTGAGCATTTCGTGTGCGTGAGCGGTGAGGACAAGCAATTCATGAAAAAACTTCGTAAACACGGCATGTAACGCCCGGTCTCGCACGCCATACCTTAGGTAGGGTAGGTTCAAGGGCGCACAGCTGAGGCGTTGTTGCTCACCGGTGAAAGTTAGCAACGTTGTTATCCATTTGCTGTCTTCGTCCAGCAAATACACCACAGAAACGCGTCGCGAATTTCAAAGCTTCGGAAGCTTACAACTACTTTCAATTTAGTAGTTAGGTGGTGATAATTCTCGCTCGTAAACAGCGCGTGAAAGCCAAGTACGAAGTAATCGCCTCGAATCATACGAGGTGTGACACAAAAAATCCTACACTGGTCAGAAAAATTATTGTGCTCACACAATCAGTTATTTTGTTACATAATCACCTTCAAAGTAGTTATCACCATTCACACACTTCTGCATTCCGTGCTGCTACTGTTTTGGTAACAGTTCTGGAACGAGGTTTTTTTGAAGGCCCTTCAGGAGAGTCTTCGTTTTTTTCCTGAACCTCTTACTTGAGGTAAAATGGTTTCCCTTTAAGAAAGATTTACTTTAGGAAATAATAAAGTCGCACAGAGCCAAATGAGGTGAATAATGAGGCTGCTCCATAACAGTAATGTTTTTGCCGGTCAGAAACTGTTTGACAGACAGGGCCGTGTAAGCGGGTCCACTGTCCCGGTGAAACCGCTAACCATCACTCTACAACTGCGACCTCTTTTTGCTAATTGTTTTCACGAAGTCTTTTTAGTACTTTAATGTAGTAGTGTTGATTAACAGTCTGATCACTGGTAACTTCTTCAATCGTTAAAATTCCGCTCTTTTTCAAGCTACACACTTAGTCTCGTTTCTTTTGTATTGTTGGCAACACAAAGGCCCTCACTAGCTTCGAGCGGATTTTAGAACCATGTCAACCGTAGCAAGAGCACTGTGTCTTTGGCACCGCACAGATTTGCTTATCCGTGCGTTTCTTGTTGAAATCGCCACGCCGCGCGCCTGTTGTATCTTGTGCTTTATAGGGCGCCTGTCGGCGTTTAGTTTCCGAGATTCATGCCGGGCAATGACGATTTCAGCTTACAACAAAAGCTGCAGCGATTGCGGTGGTTCCGTAGCTACGGCGACCCAGTTCAGTCCCGGCAACATGGTCGCGTGTTATTTAAATATTCATTTATTGTTACCCTCCGGGTAAGAACATTACAGATGGGAGTGGGTGGAGTACAATAATACAAAAATTTCACAGCATAAAAACGTATACCAGAAATATATAAGTAAAAAAAAAGATGTCAGCATAGTTAAGAATTCCGAATAATTTGCGTAATAATGCACAAGTAATTATTCCAACCCCGCCGGGCTAGTGCAGTGGTAAGACGCTCGACTACTGTGCCGGAGTTATAGGGTTCGAGCCCGACCACTGCGGCTTGCTTTCGATGGACGAGAAACGAAGAGGCGTTCGTGTGCTGTGTGATCTCAGCGCACGATAAAGGTCCCCAGGTGGTCGAAATTACTCCGTAGTCCTCCACTATGGTTCCCCTTTCTCTCTCCTCCCTTCCCGTACGGCGCGGTTCAGTTGTCCTCAGAAACAATTGTGGGAGATACTGCGCTTTTCCCTTCCTTGAACCAATTATTATTATTATTATTATTACTGTTATTATTAATATTATTCGGACTCACAAAATGTATTGAAGATATCATTAAACAATATGTAAACAGTATTTTCGCGGAAATGCTTAAATTCACGGTACTCTGAGATAAACACAGAAAAATAAAGCAAAAGGTATTCACTACTAATGAAGATTTGCATAGTCGACATTGCGCACGGCAGACTGGAATAATGAAAAATCAGTGATGGTTGCAATAGGATTGGGAAGGCGATTCTAGTAGCTGGTTTATAAGATCGTTAGTGCATGGATCCTAAACAGACGATGCGTTTTCGAGTTGCGAACGAACAGTGGTTTTGTAGAAGGGAAGCTTAGTGTTAGCAGGGACTGAGTGAAAGTTCCGTTTTAAGTAGCCTAACAGGCGGTTAGCTTTGTTGACAATAAATTCGACGTGAGTTTTCCAGCTAAGATTAAATGTGATGTGAATGCCTAGGTACTTGTTTGACGTTACCGATTCGAGAGCAACGTTGTTAAAATGATATGCAGGTAAGTTGCCAGTCGACCTTGACACTCCTTTAGATTTGTTAACATTTATTGTCATTTCCCATGCATTGCACCAGGAAGAGATATTGTTAATATCATTCTGTATTGTGCGTACGTGATCATCTGTTATTATTTCACAGAAAAGAACACAATCATCGGCAAATAGATGAATTCATGAGGTAACGGAAATAGGCAGCTCATTAACGAATATTAAGAAGAATAAGGGCCCAAGCACGGTATTTTGCGGGACACCAGAAAGGACGGGGTGTAAGCTTAAATTAGTGCCATTAGCTGCTACGAACTGCTGACGTTCTGTTAGGAAGCATTCAAGCCATTTCAGTACATTATTATCAAGTCCTATTGTGCGCAGTTTTAGTAGCCGAAGCCGGAGGCAAACCTTATCAGACGTCTTAGCGAAATCTAAAAAGATGCAATGTGCAGTTGAATAACAATCAAGAATTGTATGCAGCCTGTGGGTAAAAAGGACAAGTGGTGTTTCGCACGAATATGACTTGCGAAAACCATGTTGCGCAAGATCAAAAAATGAGTTAGGTCCTTAAAAGTTTACTATGTGTGAAAAAAAAGGATAAGTTCGAGAATCTTACAGGGAATATTAGGAATTGAAATATACTATAGTATTATGTGAATATTTGTTTCCAGATTTATGTACTGGAATCACTTTTCCTATCTTCCAGTCTGCTGGCATTGTACTATGTTCAAGAGATTGCTGGAATATTTTAGACAGAATAATCGAGGAATATAATCGTGTGTTTCATAAAAGCTTTCAGTTTATTCAGTCAGTTCCGGCAGCTGAAGAAGGTTTCTGGCCATCAATAATTTTGGCGATTCCATCGGCGTTTATAGTGACATCGTATATTGGTAGAAAATTACAAGCGCGACAAAAAGGTATGTTGTTAGGGATTTATTTAGGAAACAGGGGAAAACGTTGCTTAATATTGTTGAGCATTCACTGTTAGGAATAGATTCGTCGTCGGAGCTTGTTAGAGTGATTTTAGACCTGACTGCCGGATTAACAACTTTCAAAAATTTTCTAGAATTTGCTAGCAGCATATTCGGTGTATCGATAAAGATTTGTTTTGCATTTTTAACGGCTGAAATATAAGCATCATTTGCGGCGTGATATGATGACCAGAGAAACTGGCTGCGTGAGGCTTTAGCTAGCCGTTATAAGCGTTTCTTTCGGTTAGATAACCGCCTAATGTGCGAGTTATACCATGGTGTCTTTGGATTATATGAGATATTTCGAATAGGAATGAAACTGTTAGTAAGCTCAGCAACCTTGTTCTTGAACAATGTCCAGTTGGCTTCAACGGGGCCTAGCTCAAAGCCTTCTAGGAGCTTCGTAAGAAAGAGGCTAAGCTCGTGGTTGATTTGGGTAAAATCAGCGCTATGTTAATTACGTAATGTTTTAGTCGTCTTCGATCTTTTCTGTTTGGAAACGGTAATGCGAAAGTTGTATACAAGATGATCACTCAAACCTGGCAAGAATGTTATTTCAGAGCATATTTCAGGGCTTGAATAAAGAACTAGATCTAGTATAATAGCTGTAGTATCTGTTATGCGCGTTGGTTGCGCGACAATCGGCGCGAGGTTAAAGCACGAACATAAGTCAACAAACTCTTTAGAAGTCGAGAAACTGGAATTTATAGGATTAGCGCCATCCAGCCAGGTAGTATCACGAAAATTAAAATCATCCAGTAAAATATATAAGCATTTTCGGGAATAGCGTCGTTACGATGTTAATGGTGTCATGGAGCTCCGAGGCAAATGTCGGTGATGAGTTCGGAGCGCAATAACAATTCCCTAATATAACATGACGGTGGGTTAGTTTTAGATGTACCCATACAATTTCCAAAAATGTATCGATATTAAGAGCGAAAGATTCGACGTGTTTGTTAACGGCTATGAGGACGCCACCACCTTGCTTTGCGTTTGTATCGCATCCATATAATTGAAATTTGTTAGCCCAGTAAAACAATTTCACAGTTGCGAATGTGCCCATGAAGCCATGTCTCGGTTAGTATTAAAATATCAGCGGAACAAAAGTCAACAAGAGACGAAAGTTCAGTACGATTTTTGATAGCGCTTCTTATGTTAGTGAACAAGACAGACACGTGTGTTGGTGGGAGCCGCAGCCACTACCCCTTTGTAAACGTTAATCGAATGACGATGCATTTTGCTGCTCAGAAGGCGACTGCGCTGAACTAGTAACCGGGCTACGAGAGACAGATAGCTTTGAGGTAGTGTGGGTTGACTCTGATATGATGTCTGTGATAGGATCGTATGTAAAGCACTTGTTGTCGACAACTAGCCTATTGTACTTGAGTTTGAAGAATGGCGAGCCGAGTAGGGATTAACCTCTTTCTGGCTTGGCGTGTGGCTGAGGAAAAATCCTCGGTTATACTAGTTTTGTTATCGGTTAGTTTGCTTTTGCTTGCAAAACGTTTTATTTGGTCCTGTAATTCGTGAATTTTGCTATAACGGGGCGTTTTCCGGAAGAATTGTGTTGTCCGGTTCTATATGCGCGCTGAATGTCCGATGAAACTAACTCGTTATCGAGCAGGTTCAGCACTTTCGTTTCTGTTTGCTGTCATGCTTCATTTTCATCCGCGATTCCGTGGAATAACAAGGTATTGCGCCGACTTCTGTCCTCTAGTTCGCTCAAACGCTCTTGCAAAAATGCATTTTGTTTGCGAAGATCGCTGATTGTGTGTTCCATATTTTCTTTGGGATTGTCTATTGCTTCCACTTTTCATTCAACGTGCGCAAGCCTGCTGCCTATGTCCCCGTAAACCAATCCAATATTTTCCTGACATTGACGGATTTCTTCAACACTGTGTTTTAACTTCCGATTACTGGTGGTCATTGAAGCCAACTGCTCCTGCAGAAACCGGACGATGTGCAGTATCTCGTCGTTTTGGGAAGTTGTTGCTTTAATTTTAGGCACGCGTGGTTCTACTTGGTCCGCGGAGCTTTCAATTGCACTAACGGATCACTTATTTTGAGCACTGCGTGTTAAAATGGGAGGGTCGGGATTTTCTTCAACATCCCCTGACATCAGTCATAATAAAAACGATTGTGTAAGCAGTCAGATAATATTTCAAAGCTAACCCGTGGGCACGGGAACAGCAACAGGCAGCGATTGTCGTTCCTTTGTGCGTGTATAGAAAGACAGTTACGCACCTGTAGCAGTAGAATAGGTTGTCTGTCAGACATGGCAAAAGCAGTGCTGTCCGCGTGCCCACTGAAGAGCGCAGAGCGTTGCTGTATCTTTATATCAGGCGCTGTGGAGCATGTCGATGATGATGCGGTTCGCCACTCGATGCAAGAGGCACCGGCTGTTTCCAGCAGCGCCTCCGTCTCTTTTGGCAGCGCAGGGGTGTAGGCATGTAGTGGAACGGGACAAACAGCAAGAACAGAGCGAGCCGCAGGGACGGGGCAAGGTGCATGGACAGGATAAGCCGCAAGAATGGGGTCGATGAAGCAGTTGGGCTAAGATTCGCCACCGTGCTGAGAACCACAGTGCATCAGGATGAAAAGCAGGACCTCTAGCAGTAGCACAAGTTCTCTGTCAGACATTGCTGAAGCCGTGCTGTCCGCGTGCCCACGTGTATTCATGCAGGATAAACTCAGAATGCCACAGCGTTGCTTGTAGTACAATGCAGTATGCATAATAATTCTCAAAGAGCCTGAATTACGGTCACATATGTCGCTCGACGATGCTGAATCTCACAACCCGCGATCAAAATTAGTCGCTGTGAATACAGCTAAAACAGCTGGGTATAGAAAAAATGGTATAGAGGACATGTAGTGCGAAGAGAAGATAACCGATGGTCGCTGAGGGTAACAAACTGGATTCCAAGGGAAGGAAAGCGTAGCAGGGGGCGGCAGAAAGTTAGGTGGGCGGATGAGATTAAGAAGTTCGCAGGGGTCAAGTGGATGCAGCTAGCACAGAACCGGGTTAAGTGGAGAAATATGGGAGAGGCCTTCGCCCTGCAGTGGGTATAATCAGGCTGATGATGATAGAAAAAATGTTTCTCCAATCAAGTAAATCAACGGCGGTCAACGCACAATGGTAATCTTAGTCACGGGATAGATTAAAATTTTGGAGGTTAACATGGCGCAGGATGGCCACTAAGCATAACCAAGAAAGAGTTCAAAACTGGTCACTCGCTCGGCAGCTCACTACGCCAAAGTGAAAAAGGCGTGTATGTAGAAATTGTTTACATAAGCCACATCTATGCCTGCTAAAACATATAAAAAAGCATAGGCATTACAATATACTGGCCTTTGAGCAGCTTTTCAGCTCTGGAGTAAAAGTGAACAAGCTCTAGCTCAGCCGTGACAAAGGGTTTGCCGCATGTTCGATGAGCCGGCGTAAGTATCCAGCCTTGGTGCTTCACCGCGGTGGCCAACTATTTACGGCGACCGTCGTCGCCAAAAAACCTGTGCTAACTTCCTAAACTTCACTTTCTGTGCCTTTCGGCACATGCGACGGCTATGCAACTAGTCGACATTGTGCTTTTTTATTTCCGGCAGCAGCAAACCAGCCGGCAATCAATGTAGGCAAAAACAACTGAAATATTGTTTTGCCTACCACGGAAACGTCACTGACGACGACAGCGCCACAGCAGTTTCATGACGTAGCCAGAGTGAAGCAGCTCTATATGCATGCCAATTTTTGCCAATAAAATGCTCTCTTATGACACGTATTTTGTTATACTTGTGTTATTGACTTAGATTTGATTATCTTTGTTAATTAGCCGCATAAGCCGCATAATCCCTGAAGACTCGGAATGTCAGACGATCAGGGGCAAGCCGTTGCTCAATACTGCTAATTTGTAGGAATGGCTTAGCCAATACCGGGGATATGTTGTTATGCTGCTGCCATTAACGGCTCTGTGAATGCGTGGCATTGAGGAACAGTGCAGATTCAGGCCCTTTATTTGAAGTGTAATTAAGAGGTACTGCAAATATGAGAGAAAAGTAGACAACTTGGGTCTTTGCAGGCGGTGTAATGGAGTGGAACTGCCAATGTGGGGACAACAGTGGATGACTAGGGTAATATATGGAAATACTTGAATCGGCTAGGTGAATATTAGCAGATGCAAGAAAAGTCGAGCCATCTTTCCAACTGGTAGATGACGGCAACCTTCAAAATTATAAAAAGTGGAGATGATAGTCTTATGGGTGGCGGAGATTAGCTAAGAGGTTTTTTATTATTAGTCAAGAGCGTTGTTGTGATGCGAAAGATTGCACATTTGTGCCTGCATTGAAGTCTATCTACTGGAGTCGTTATAAGTGTATTTAAAATGAGCTGAAACAAATGCGACATTCTTTTCATACATACGCGGAAGTAATGGCGCACCAATTCATTACTCAATTTTAACCCCTTTGTTCAAAAACATTTAAAATGGGAACTTCATCCGCTGTTTTTTTTTTGTTCTCCCGCAGCACCAGGACGCACAGAAATTGAAGTCTGCTCTAACTTGGTCGCGCCCTCTTTTTTAGCATTTGCTGTAACAATGAAATTACTTGTATACACTCTGCTGCTCTTGCTCTCTTGCTTCATACGAATCTGTTGGAGGACACCCAGGGAAAATGATGTGAGCATAAAACACAGACACTCCTAAAATCACTACATGAAATACTTCGCTTGCTCAGTGGCACATTCTGGATTTTGTAGTGTTATCCACTAATAATAATTAGCGTGGTTCTGTTTTGACACGTTTTGAAATATCTCTGAAACACAACTTTATTTATTGTCGCGAGTTTTACGCCGAATGCCCATTAGCACCGATATATTTAGAGTAAAGGAAATGCTTTTGACGACAGAAAACCGCTGCTGCTGTAAACCGAATATGTAGACTGTTTGGGTATCATACGTTATTAGGTTGTTTTCACAAAACATAAATTTCAGAGCGTATCAGACATTTCAGAGATCATTAGTAGAGTGCGCACTTGTTGCATATGTTTGCACATGTTGCATACGCAAAGCAGCAAGCACCCCACGGAGCTTCTACTGCGTCATATAATCACATCCTTTAACCTACCTGACGCTTGTCTTTGGGCCTAGCAGAAAGGCAATTGTCGAGTGTCTTGATAAGGAAAAGTGAACGCTGATGCGTAAGGCATGCGAGACGTGAATCGAAGTGAAGCGTTATTTCTCCGTCCATAATGTGTCGCCTCAATAAAAACTTTGAACAATAAAAAGATCACTTCAATGCGGGAAACCAGCATTTAAGTCTGCTGATTTATATTCAAAACTTTCCTTAGTTATGAAAATAGGCTCAAAAATTTACACAATTTATATGCATAGAACATCTAAGGATGAAAGAAAATCACTGTTACGGCACGTGGGCCCGCAAATAAATACTCGAGGAGTGTGTGATGGGGACAGTTGGTAGGCCATTACACTGGAGATGTAAATCTAAGCAGGAGACAGGAAGCAGAAAGCTATGCTCGTTCTGTTTGCCTCTTTTCTGTGCCCTGTCTTCCACGTAGTTTTATGACTTCAGGAAAATAATTAGTTTGTTTATTTGAAGTCTGTTTTCCGTACATGCCTTTTTGGGCTGTATATAAAGATTTGTTGGGGTAGTTATTGTGATGCACACTCGTTCAGAACGCACCGCTCCCGCGCTGTAAGCAAAACTTATTGGTGAGTGAAGAAACAATGCTTTTAAAAAGTCTTGCTCTAATTCTGCGCTACCACTGATTGCGCAAGCGCGTAGCTTAGAAATTTCCATTTGAAGTGTTCATCATATATGCGGTAAAAAAATTCTAGTAATTGAAACATTAAATGAAATTTGCGGTTTTATTATACAGATAACCATTGTTCAATTTAGATTATGCGAAGGCATCTTCTTATTATCGACAAGCTGATACGCTCTCATATTTTGTCAAAGCATATGCGTACCAGCTTCTTTTAGGCAAATAAAGTTCGCGTTTATAGGCACTATTTTCAAACTCAGTGATCAAAAAGTAAATTTGCTGCACAATTGATATCGGGGCTGTTCATATATCATGACCACCCATCTCATAATTTGGCAGAATCCTGCAACCATACTGACAAAAACCGAAGCATGAGCTGATCATAGCATACGTTCTCGGCAGCGAGAGCTCACTTTACAACGTTCGAAAGCGGTATATATAGTCACACTTGCGGTAAAGTAATGATATTTTACCGTCCGTAACAATGCATATACTTAATCTATCTTGGGTTGAGTATTTCCGTCACTTGTCAAGCATCACTGACATTTATTACCTGCAATTTTCGCTCAATAGTCACTCTTGCTATTTGGGGTCTTTTTTAAAGAATGAGCAAGAAACAATCTGTTCGAGTTGGTCAAATTCCACTGCAAAGTCCCAATATTCAAAAAATGAATAAGCTGCCTAATTCTCATTAAATTCGGAAACCAAGGAGCACTGGGTGAACAAATAAGCAAAATACATTCAAATATGCGGTAAAATGTACCGACTGCAGCAAAATATCATCTGTGAATAACACTGGCAGCAAATATACATGCGGAATTCGCCGAGCACAGAAAGCCCAGATGTAATGAGATATTTTCAGAATACGTACAGATTCATACTTAGTCAGTAGTTATAATATCAAATGTGTATATCGAATTAGCCTGATCACTGTAAAAAGTCTTGAGTTATACTTTGTGCCTTAACCACCGACCTGAGGTCTGCTGTCATAAGTAGCGAAGTGGTGGAAACACTTCCCTCGGAATTAACCAGCCACAGTGCAATCAGCTAAACTCGATTTTAATTGCCTCATTGTGAAAGCTTGCAAGCTGTTCTAGATGTAGTTGCTGTAATAGGGCGTTTATTGACGCTCAGATAGAGAGTTGTGAGGAGAGGACCTTGCAACGGCGAGCCCAGCGTACTTCTTCTTTGTCGTCGGCGCACAACGCACTGGTGCATGTCGATGGCTGAAGTGTTGACTATCACAGTACATTTTCCCCCCGGGTAAAAAAAGGAGCCATCCTGGCGACTTATGGCGCGGAAAGCACAGCGGGATCATAGAATGGCTTCAATCGGTTCACGTGAACTGTTTCACGACCACGGCGACGCAAGTCCGCAGAGGGCGTGACGGGCTCAACTACGTAGTTGACTGCAGATGTTTGCTGGAGGACCCTGTATGGCCTGTGGTAGCGAGCAAGAAATTTCTTTGAAAGGCCAGGGGTTTTGGAGGGCACCCAGAGCCACACCAGAGAGTTCGGGAGATATGACGAAGCTTCGCCGGTATCACGGAGGTATTTTTGTTGCCACTGATTTTCTGTTGTGAGAGAGCGGGCGAGCTTACGGCATTCTTCTGCATACGTGACGGCATCGGATAGCGGGAAAGATTCGGAAATGTCAGGGCGGTAGGGAAAAAGTGTGTCCATAGTACAGGGTGGCTCGCGCCCGTAAAGGAGAAAGAATGGAGAGAATCCAGTAGTGGTCTGTTCCGCGGTGTTATATGCGTAAGTTACAAACGGTAGAACTTGGTCCCGATTGGAATGGTCGCTGTTCACATACATAGCCAGGATGTCACCGAGAGTGCGGTTGAAACGTTCTGTCAGTCCATTCGTCTGAGGGTGGTACGAGGTAGCGGTGCGGTGTATGATGCGGCATTCTTTCAGGAGAGCCTCAAGAGCGTCTGATAAGAAAACGCGTCTGCGGTCACTGAGCAGTTCGCGAGGGGCACCATGGCGAAGAACCAGGTTTTTCAGAATAAAGGCAGCCACGTCGCGTGCGGAAGCAGAGGGCAATGATGATGTCTCAGTGTAGCGGGTCTGGTGATCCACTGCCACGATAATCCAGCGGTTGCCAGCTGAAGTTGTAGGAAGGGGACCGTATAGATCTATGCCGACATGATCAAACGGACGGGCAGGACCGGGCAACGGCTGCAAAGAAGCAGGAGACTTGAGAGGAGTTTTTCGGCGTTGGCAAGACTGGCAAGAGCGCACAAAATGGCGGACAAAGCGGTACATTCCACGCCAGAAGAAGCGTAGACGCAAGCGCGTGTAGGTTTTCAACACTCCGCCGTGGGCGCGCTGGGGATCAGTATGGAAAGCAGAACAAATTTCGGCACGGAGATGACGGGGGATGACTAAAAGCCACTTCCTTCCGTCGTGAAGATAATTGCGGCGATAGAGCAGCCCGTCACGAATTGAAAAATGGTGAGCTTGGCGGGCAAGCGCCCTAGACAAACGACTTGGAGAGTGACTTGAAAGAAAGTCCAGAAGTGTAGATATCCACGGGTCGCGCCGCTGTTCCATGGCCATGTCGATAGTGGCAAGCGAAGACAAATCGTAGGCGCAGATCTCATCATACAACGAAGAGGGAGGCAGCGGTTAGCGCGAAAGAGCGTCCGCGTCAGTATGCTTGAGGCCGGAGCGATATATGACACGAATGTCATACTCTTGGAGGCGAAGAGCCCAGCGAGCAAGGCGGCCGGACGGGTCCTTGAGGGACGCCAGCCAGCACAGAGCGTGATGATCAGTGACCACATAAAATGGTCGGCCATAGACATACGGACGGAATTTGCCGATGGCCCAAATAATGGCCAAGCATTCTCTTTCCGTAACAGAATAATTGGACTCTGCCTTGGTCAAGGTGCGGCTTGCGTATGCCACCGCATAGTCTCGGATACCAGGGCCCGCTTGCACAAAACAATCTTAAGACTGTCTTAGCTAAGTCCAGACTTAACTGGATCTAAAGAATAGGCCACTAGCATGGCCGCTTAAGACTAGAGTCAAGACTGGGCTTCAGTCCTGACTTGAATAAGTCGCTTGTATGATTACGACTCTAGTGCTGTCTTGGTTAAGACACAAGGACGCCAGGTGTCTAAGTAGAGAAATTAGGAAAATACAGGCATGCGCTGGCACTGTCCCTGCTGTAAGATGTACACATTCCGTCAATTTTCCGTTGTGTAAAATCCGTGCTATTGCTTTTTGCGGCTTAAGATTGTGTTACGAGGAAAAATGCCCCAAGTTGTTGCTGAGGCCGTTCTGAGAAGCCACTCTGGTGAACATGAACCCGAAGCGTTCGACGTTCGGAACACGAGCCGTCTTTAATAAGCTTGGTCTTTCTAAAGACACCATTTAAATCTGGACTTACCTCGGACTTTATCGTGCAAGCCGGCCCAGGTTTGCGTTGGGTGAGAACGGCGCCTATCCCAATACCGCTAGTGTCAGTGTGAATCTCAGTTGGCGCATTCGGGTCGAAGTGGCGGAGGATGGGAGGCGAAACCAAGAGACGGCGTAAAGTGTTGAACGCGTCATCACAAGCAGGTGTCCACGCGCAGAGGTCGGAGCTGCCGGAGAGGAGCTGGATGAGAGGAGCAATAATAGAGGCGAAATTTAAGATGAAGCGGCGAAAGTAGGAGCACAGGCCGATAAAACTTCGTAGCTGCTTCAGTGATTTTGGGCGTGGGAATTCGGCAACTGCACGAAGTTTGGTGGGATCGGGAAGAATACCATCCTTAGAAACGACATGACCTAGAATAGTTAGTCGGCGAGCAGCAAAGCGGCACTTCTTCAGATTCAGTTGGAGGCCGGCGTAGCAAGACAAGTGAGAACGTCTTTGAGTCGGAGCAGGTGGGATTGAAAATCTGTAGAAAAGACTACGATATCATCGAGATAGCAAAGACAGGTTCGCCACTTGAATCCACGAAGCACGGTGTCCATGAGGCGTTCAAATGTGGCCGGGGCGTTGCAAAGCCCAAAGGGCATGACGTTGAATTCATATAATCCATCTGGTGTGATGAAGGCAGTTTTAGAGCGGTCAGTGTCATCCATTGGCACCTGCCAGTAGCCAGATCGCAAATTCAACGAGGAGAAAAACTCGGCGCCCTGGAATCAGTCCAGTGCGTCATCGATGCGTGGCAGAGGATAGACGTCCTTGCGCGTGATCTTGTTGAGCCGGCGGCAGTCGTCACAAAACCGGAAGGAGCCATCCTTCTTAGGTACCAACACAACTGGAGACGCCCAGGGACTGTGGTATGGCCGAATGACACCACGACGGAGCATGTCGTCCACATGATCAGCAATTACTTGTCGCTCCGAAGCCGACACGCGATAGGGGCGCTGGCGCAAAGGTGCAGTTTTACCGGTGTCGATGGTGTGCTCTGCGACAGACGTGCGGCCCAAGTCAGTTTGAGGAAGGTCGAATGAAGAAGCGAAGTTCTGCAAGAGGGCGACAAGTTGATCACGCGGCGCAAGTGGAAAATCAGCATCAATAGCATGTTGGAAAACGTCGGAGGGCGTCGAAGCGGTCGCAACATCGTAAGAGCACAGACTAACGTCGAAGGAGGGGGTTGAGTCAGCAGGAATGGTGATATGATCGGGATCAAGCTCTTCAAGACGTCCAATGCATTCGCCACGGAGCAGGACTGCTGGGCAAGAAAATGGGTTCGAGGCGTAAAGTGCACTCTTGCCGTCTTGAATTTCGAGAACTGCGAACGGAAAAAGGAGGCAGGGATGACGGGAGGCGGCTTCGGAAGGTGTAAAAATCGCAGTCAAAGGAGTTACCAACTCACAAGACAGTGGTACGAGGGCAGCAGAGAACGGAGGAATGTCGGTGTCATGGGCGACGAGAAGTTTTGCAGTGCGGGGAGGGGTATCACAGAAGGGGGCATCACAGAGGGGGGCGAAGGCGATTTGCGCACGAGCACAGTCAATAACGGCTTGATGAGTCGATAGAAAATCGTATCCGAGGATGATATCATACGAGCAGTTCGGCAGAACAATAAACTCGATGGGGTACAAGACGTCTTGAATGAGCACACGGGCTGTGCAAGATGCGGAGGGGTGAATGTGCTGTGATGACGCGGTGCGGAGCGAAAATTCGGAAATCGGAGTGGTCACTTTGCGAATTCGACGGCAGAGCGCTTCACTGATTACGGAGACGGCTGCACCGGTATCGACGAGAGCGAGAACTGTGGCGCCTTCTACAGAAACTTTGATAACATTAGCCGGACGACGCGGAGGACTTGAGAAATTCGAAACAAGCGCAGTTCTTGCCCCCGGAACTGCGACTGTTAGTTTCCCTCAACGGTGCTGGTAGAACGTTGCAGCATTGGATAAAGCGATCGGCGCCGAGGAGAATGTGATCGACGAGTGGCATAGGTTTGGCGATCTTGTGAGACAGATTGAGAACCGGGCGGAATCATTTGCGAGCGTGAGTCGGTATCGTGCGGTAAAGTCGAATGTCAGGCTGTGAAGGTTGGAGGCGCTGGCGACAAAGGCGTGCAACATGGCCCGGCCGACCGCAGGCATAGCAAATCGGAAGGTTGTCCGTAGTACGCCAAGGTTTCATAGGATGTGGGCGGAACCTTGAGGGCGGGGCTTGGAACGAAGGCTCAGCATGCGGCGGTGAACGGTAGGCAGGGGCCTGCACATAGCATAGGAGCCAGACGTGGGCGAAGGTGGTGGCCTAGCAGTTACTTGGGCATACGTGAGAGGTGCCATCACAGGCGGCACCACGGGGTTGGACGGCAAGACATCAGCGACGTGTTCTTGCACGACACGGCGTATAGTAGGGGCCAAAGATGGAGCCAGTTCAGAAACGAGGCGGCCCGAGTCTTGAAAATGGGGAAGGAGTGAGATTTGACGTGCGACCTCTTCACGAATAAAATCTTTGATCTTTTGATTCAGCGGGCTCCCTTCAGAAGTTGGCGAACCACCCAGGGCTAATGCGGATACGCCTTCGTCGCACACACTGGAGCGGCGCCTAGAAGCGCGCCGCTTGCGGAGCTCGTCGTAGCTCTGGCAAAGCTTCACGAGTTCACTAACGCTGGTGGGGTCTTTCGCAACCAGCATCTGGAAGGCGTCTTCAGAAATGCCCTCGAGGATGTAGCGGATTTTGTTCGCTTCCGGCATGGCCGGGTCGACTCGTTTGCAGAGATCAACGATGTCTTCTATGTAGCTGGTAAAGGTCTCATCAGCGCGCTCAACACGATCGTGTAAACGTTGTTCGGCACGAGGCTTACGCACTGCCGGGCGGCCGAACACTTCCGCCAAATTCTTTTTAAATGTCGACCAAGATGACAGGTCAGCCTCATGGTTGCGAAACCACAGGTTCGCCACGCCCGTCAGATAGAATATGACGTTACTGAGCTTGTATGAGTCATCCCACTTGTTGTAGCTGCTTACTCTTTCATACGATGACAGCCAGCCGTCGACATCTTGATCAGCCGTGCCACTGAAGAGGCAAGGGTCACGCTGGCGCACGACGCCAGAACACATGATCGTAGGTGGAACGGCCGGCAGCGTCGAAGTGGACTCGTCTTGCATGGCGGTCGTAGAGGGTAGTGTACGGCTTCGCAGTTCCAGTTTGGATGGGATCGTTTCCGGCACCTCCGCCAATTGTAATAGAGCGTTTATTGACGCTCAAATAGAGAGCTGTGAGAAGAGGACCTTGCAACGGCAAGCCCAGCGTACTTCTTTGTCTTCGTCGCACAACGCACTGGTGCATGTCGATGGCTGAAGTGCTGACTATCACAGTACATTGCTAACAAGTCCGACATAAAAGAACACTTCATACAGCACCCCTACTCAAAAATTGTGTACAAAATCCAAACAGGAAATCGTAATTTTTTTTTTGTCAAGGATCTAGGATACAAGATGGTGTGCTTTACAGCAAATGCCTGTACTGCACAGTAGTGTCCGGAACGAAACCGCGCGGAGCTCTGATACAGGATGTTCTTGTATGGTTGATTGCCCTCGATGCCGTAAAAAGAGAACGTTTCGCCAGACTGAAAAACGCATGCAACAATATGAAATAATACGACTATATTTAAAATAATAAAAATGCGAATAACACATACGGCGAAACACCTGGATTCAAACTTCGGTCTTCAAGCTCTTGAGACAGATGCTTTAACCACTACTACATGGCTTTTTTTTCTTTATTGCCTGACTTTGCAAGACAACATACACACACAAGACATTGATAAGCCTCCCAGGGGCTGGCTTGGTCGTTCTGAAATTCCTTTAGATCCATCATAGCTTCTACCTTTGGCAAACACTCAGGTTTATCATCGACAAACTTCACAACCTCGATAAACCAATGGAGAGCCTCGCGGAAAAAAATTCGTGCAGGACGCGCATCAGGATCGTAGTTATATACTGCCATGCGTGAACGCATATACCGTGGAAGCCCATTAACATGATTGAATCATATGGAACCCACTCCTCATTTTGCCTGGGTAAGTACCGTATTCCATAAGGATTCATAGGTAAATCTTTCTTTATGGTTCTTTGAAGTATGTCCTAAAAATAAACCCCTTCCCGACAGTGAAGAAATACATGATCTATCAGAATAACGGCCTGGGGGGCGAGTTGGTGCAAGGTGGAATTGAACGGAGGCGCAACACAGAAACGGACACAGACAAGAAGGGGTGCGCACGTGGTGTCCCCTTCTTGTCTGTGTCCGTTTCCGTGTTGCGCCTCCGTTCAATTCCAACATGATCTATCGTTTCTGGCTGTTTACAAGTTAAGCAATGTGCACCGCACGGATGAAATAAACCTTTTTCTTGCAAAAACACTTTGACTAGCAACAGTGTGCAACTTAAGAAAGCTAGTTTTAGCCGCTGCAGACACGTTCGTTCTCTTTACCCTCTTCATTATATTCCTGCTAGGGCCTCCCCTGTTTATGGCTCTATAGATGGGCTCCGGAAGAACAATGTCGCACAAATCTTTGTACAACTTTTTTTTTTCACATTTGATAATTATTCTTTTGAACGTCTTGCAGAAAGAAGTCGCACACTTTGAACAACTTCTCTAAAGTAACCAAAAATACCTCCCGTGTAACATACGGTTGGCACAACAAAATCTGGCAGTGCACGTCCAAGCCTAATTTGGCAAACAGTGAACAAAAATGGATCATGAACGTCACGCAGGAATAGAAATCTGCTGACAATCTGCCGCAAAAAAGATGCCCCAAGCTAAGGCCGCCATCATTGACACTTCTAAATAAATTCGTGGGGCTGCATCTGTCCATTTTGAAGCCCACACAAAAACCGCGAATATCCTATGCAGCTTCTGCACACTCAATCTTGTATAGTGTAAAACTTGCATCAGATACAACAGCCTAGAAATGAAGAAGAGGTTGCACACTGTGGCTCTGGCAAAAATTGATAAGCCAGTTCCTTTCTACTTATCTGCCCTTACCCGCATGTCATCAGTGCATGCTATCCATTACGTCTCGCTATCGCGATAGCGTTCTAGTGGTACGCCAAGGTACTTTGGCGGAGTCGTTATCCAGGACACGTTTGTAAAATTATCAGGAGCACTTTGCAATGTACCATGCTAGAGTCCTAGGGACTTGGACCATTACCGTACTGCTTGTAACTTCGCTAAAGATTTTTGCATAGTCAACAACTTCGGTTATGCCCTCCTGGTTAACAGTCAAAACCGCAACATCATCGACCTACGCCAGCAGCTTCATATCCGCGGCTTGTAAACGAAAACCAGAAATATTCTCATTGTCCAAGATATTTAAGCAAAGGGTTTCAATGTAAATGCAGAATAAAAGTGGGCTGAGGGATCAGCCCTGCCGCACAGAACGCTGCACACTAATGGGGGCCCCCAGATTTTTATTTACGACTAATCTCGCAGTGTGATTTCAGTACGCCAGGGGCACGCCCTCACGAACAACAAAACCAACATTTATATTTTCCATTATACAAAGTACAATTTCATGGGCAACACAGTCGAACGCCTTTTGAAGGTAAAGCTGTAGGATGGCCACACGGCTATTTATGACCCCCCCCCACCCCCATCACAACATTCTAATAAACTTCTTGCTTTGTGTACATTTGTAACAATAGACCGTCCTTTTATCCCACACGTTTGATGTGGCCCAACGATTTCCTTGATTGCCGGCTGCAGCCTTCATGCTAACACCTTCATATAAAGTTTAACGCGATAGCGTTAAGGGCCCCGTGTCACAGAAAAGGCGGTGTCGTCGTCAACGGCCGCCGTCCCGCGTCATCCGGCCGTGGCCGTGAGCGAAAAATCCTAGAAGAATTAATAAATCAAAATGATTAGGAAATATTTCCGACCTGAGAAATTGAACGTGGGTCCCCGGGGTGCGATACGAGTACGTTAACCACTCCGCCACGCCAGCTAGATGGTTTTGAGATGGACAAATGCGCGTCTATTGATTTCGGTGTTGTCTCAGATTTGTCCCTCAGAGAAGTGTATTTTGGCGTCTAATAAAATTATTAGCATGTAAATTGCAGAATTACAGAACACGCAGTTAAGAGAGGGGCAGATTACTTTTCCGCGGTACTTCCTCTTCGTTTGGCGTGCACGTAGCGCCATCATGCGAGTGGCGTACGGAGTAAGATAGACAGGGCATGGCCTCCGAGATCTTCATCGCGCCAGCTCGGATCGGCAACGATGCTGCCGACGAACTACGACTGAAACTTGAGGCCCGCGAGTTTCGGCAGGGTGGCTGGCAACGCTTTTACGTCCCGGAAGAATTAATAAATAAAAATAAGTATAGCAAAAAGCGCGACAAGCAAATCAGCAGACGGTGCGAACGGGGCGCGATAACGCTATCGCGTTGCATTCTTAAAGGCGATGCTTAAGCGTCCTCCATTTTTTTGTAATCAACGTTCGTGAGCGCAATTGGCCGGTGTGATGTTACTTGTAGTAGCCTATCTGCTTCATCAGTTTTGGGTATGAGGACTGTGTGGGATTTGCCATAAGAAGGAGGCAGTTCGTTTATGTCATAAGCTTCGTTAAATACTGCAGTCAGGACTGACGCTATTTCGAGTTTAAATTCTCTGTAAAATGCCGCACTTCAGCCGTCTTAACCGGGTGATTTTCCCGGGTTTAAATTGTGTATCGCCAGTTCGGCCTCTGTGTCAGTTATTGGCAGCTCTAATCTTTGTTTCTTTTTTTCATTTAGTGTTGGTAGTGCTTCGAAATACCTATCCTTAAACGCTCTCATATCAAAGTCGTGCAATGCAAACAGTGTTTGGTAGTATTGGAAGAATGCTCGCTGAAAATGCTCCTTGTCATCCGATAAGACGCTGCCCCAATCTATATTTCCGATGTGATTTTTCTGTGCGTGCGCCTTTTCAATTCCTAGCGCTCGTCTCGACGGTGCCTCCCCTGCAGCTGTCTCTTCCGCTCTCAAACCGCGATAACGCTCTTGCTCTATCAGTTAGATTTTCTGTTTATTCTTCCTTATACCTTCTGTCCGTTTGCCAGGCGGTGCACATTTATATTCAAGCATTTTTCTAAGCAGAGACCTTAAGTTGCGTTTAATATGTTTCTTTTCTTGGGCAAGGACACTAGATCTACTAATTGCTATTACTTTATGCTGTTCCTCTTATTGCTGCATGTTCTCAGTGTGCTGTTAGGGTCTCTCTTGCCTATTTCTTTCTTTAATGCATCTCTGAAAATTTTGTCTTTAATCAACTTGCCATTTATTTCCACTGGTGCAATTAAAAGCACTGCCCTGTTTTTGTGATCCTATCACATATATTACTAAATAGTGGTCAGAAAAACAGACGGGAACAACATGGTAGCTACTACATTTTATAATCACTTCAAGCGAAACATATATGCGATCAAGACGAGCATGGCGTGCACGCTGAAAATGTGTGTATTTTACACACGCCACGTCCCCAAGGTTCCACTCCTCCACAATTTAAGACAGTACCTCAGTGCTCCCGTCTCTGAATCCGCGCACACTGGTCTGATCGAGACTACTAAGGACACAATTGAAGTCGCCCATAAGAATGAGGAGTTTTTGCAAACTGAGGTGCTGCTCAATGCTTTAAAAAAATGCTGCCATTTCTTCTGTTTGATCTGGTGCATACAAACATACAATACGCCAGTCAGCACTGTCGAAAGTGAAATCAACAAAAACACACCTACCCGACAAACATGAGAAATAGGCCTTCAACGCAAGACCTGTCAGCTTTTTAACAAAAAGGACACAACCTGCAGAAGTGCCTATTGCGTGACTCACTGCAGAATAAAATGCAGACGTGAAACGCTGCACCATGCTACTTCCGGCCACCACCCAGTGCAGACACAGGTAGAATGGCCTCCAGCGGAGCGGCTACAGCGGTCCTTGCCGGCCGCGGAAACAGGATTGAAGATTTGGAAGATAAGGATTACAAGATCTTTTTGCCAACATCGCCCTTTTAAACGCCGTGTTTCTTTATGGCGACGTGCGAGCGAGGCCTTTTTGAGTTTAAGATTTCCGGGACGCCCTGGACGACACTGGAACGCTCCCAGACGTGGGCGCGGTGGGGGCGTACCAAATCAACTATGTCTGTGCGGTTACGCTGAGAACTTCCTAAGAAGCCAAGAAGCTTCTTGCAGTCAAGGAACTAGAAATAAAAAACGCCGATGTATTATTATAGACCCTAAAAAAGAGCAGGTGAAGCTCAGGCTGCACTTGATGCTTCACGGCATGGCCGACGAGAATATCCGGACCGCTTTCGCAGCATTTGGAAAGGTTACGGAAGGGACCCGTGAGTGCTGGCGGTTCCAGAGCGTCAGCGACAAGGGTTCAACAACGAGAACAGTACTCCTGAAGCTGAAGCCCGGATTCAAAGTCGATGACCGGCCCCACCAGGTACGCGTTGCGAGAGTTACGACAGTGTGCCCTGGTTGTGGTGCCTGGACGACACATTCAATGCCTGTGTTGCTATGGCACAGGTCTTGTACGACGTGAACGCAAAGTGCCCCGCTGTTCAAGGTGCAGACGCTATGGCCATCTGGACAGCGAATGCGTCCGCACTTATGCATCGGCTACGGGTCATGGGTAGAGTTACGAGTCAGCGCAACTTCTAATGGACGTCGTGGTACTGAGCAGTTCGGTACCGAGGTGTTCGGAAAGACGACAGAGGAGACACCTTCTGTAGTGAGCAAGAACACCAGCACGTCTCCCAGCGGAGGGAGGGCACCTGAAGCGGCACTACCTCTCCAGTCAGGCGGTGGAAAGACTAGCAAAAAAAAAGCAGCTTTACGGACGTCAATTCTGACATTTCGTTGAAATGTGAAGTGTACCAGACTAATACCGTCGTCCACAACACCAGCGTCACGGCTCCGGCTAAGCGAGCACAGGCTCAGACCAACACCAGGTCAACAATGCATCAGCCTGCAGCGTTGGAGAGCCGCCGCCAGCAAAAAAGGCCAAGGCCCGGCACTCAGAGTTCAAGCCGCGGCGGTCGGAAAGGCGGGCCATCGACAAAGTCCTGCTGCAGCAGGCTGAGCCCCTCCCACCGGATAACTCCGGTTTCATGGATGAGGTCTAGCAGAACGCTAGACGTGAAGGGTTAGTACCGTGCTCTCGGCCTCCTTAAACTTCGCGAGCCCCATCGGTGTGGCGCAGTGGTTACGGAGCTCGACTACTGTTCCCAAAGAAGCGGGATCGAATCCCGGCCTCGGCAGCCGCTTTCCGATGGAGGCGAAAAGCAAGGCGCCCGTGTGCTCTGCGATGTCAGTGCACGTTAAAGAACCCCAGGTGGTAGAAATTTCCGGAGTCCTTAACTACGGTGTCTCTCATAGCTTGAGTAGCTTTGAGACGTCAAACCCCACAAAACCAAACTAAACTGGCGCCAGCACCCCCGCTGAAAGTTACCACACTTAATGTCAGAAGTCTAGCAGGAAAAAAAAAACAGAGGAGGGGATTGATCTCTTGGATGTACAGCAAACGAAAATAGAGGGGGAAGAAGAGACTCGGCCACGCCGACGACTGGAACGTTTCGGAACATTTCTGCATTTTATGTCATGACCGCATTTATAAGGTTGGGACTTCATGTTTCGCAGTTTAAAGTTCACTGCTGCCGCTCTAACAATTAGAACGTCTTGATCATTGGAGCTTGCTGCATGCTATCACGACTTGCAACTGATGGTCTGGATGCCTATGCGCGTTATTCAATTTTGTGCACTGGAATTATTTTAACATGAGGAGTTTGACATCGCTGGTAAATTTAAAAACGCCGCATTTTTGGTGGTCCTCTGCTACCGTGGGCGTAATTTTCGCTGAACATGGAGCTTTAGTACAGACCTTCAAGGAGTAACGTGCGACCAAGCTTGAATACTGGCAAGCGCAGCAGCGACGACAATATTTTGCGTGTAACTAAACCTTATTTGTATGTAGATATTTCGGGAAGCTGTGCGAATACCGATGGCTCGGCTGCTTCATACGCAGAGTAAGAAGGAGCGCAAAACCTTGACAAACACGGAAAATATTATGCATTACAAGCGGTGTATGTTGTTTCTTTTTCTTTCATGGGCCCATCACTCTGTACACTACTCTCTTCCTTGTTTGATGTTTTTCTTTCTGCTCTTTATACTGGGCCGCGGTGCAGGCAACGCTCGCCTGCGATTGAGCCAGCATTGAACATTTTGGCAGTAATCATTGCGTTAGAGTGCCATTAAGATCAGCTGTGAAGTTTGTTATGCATTTTAGCCCGCATTATTCAATTCCAGTTTTAGTTGTACATTAATCGTCAGTGTGCCATGAGATATCAGAGGCGCGGCGGTCATGGTCTCTTTCGAAACGCTCGAAACGACCTATCGAAACATGGAAACTCTAGAAAAAGATACTGTCTTTGTTTCCTGACAGGTACGCAACGACTTCGCAGCAAAAAATGCTTGCTTGAGCAATATTTTTTATCTGCGCCCCGATGGTCGATTGCGAGTACGCTGTTGCCATGTTGGCCCTTCAGGGATGCTACACCGGTCGACGCCGCAGGCCGCACCGGCTATAGTGGGGCAATAGGACCAGTGCGGCCCCAGCGCACATACAGCGCTCTTGCCAGTGCATCGTCGATGCCAGCGACACACCCAGCCTTTTTATCCCCCCGTAACGGTGTAACCAGTGTCTTGCCGTTACTGCTACAGTGAAAATCGCAGTATTCCAGCGTCCCCAGCAGATCCAGTGCGAACCCCGCGAGAAACTCTTACGCGTTTCGCGCTGGGAGATGCTGGTTTTTGCAGTAGGGTACTACGTGCTCTCCACCGTTACGCTTCTCACTTTGCATTCGTAACATTCTTCTTAATTGCAGCCAATATAGCACCGATGGCTGCAAGTGATTCTTAGTTATGTTTCGACACCTATGCTCGCAAGTCAATGATTACTTTGACGATGAACCCCAATATAATGACGCAGGAGCCTTCAAGACATACGACTTGATCAATTTGGGTTACTACTGGCATGGAATGTACAACTTCCTCGTCAGGTACATACGCTCCTGCCTCGCCTGTCAATACCGCAGACCTCCTGCTCACCATTCTGCAGGAGAGTTAGAGCCGCTTCCTTGCCCGCCACCCCCTCCGACAAGGTAGACATTGACTTATACAGCCCCTTCCGTACACTGCCGCCGGTAACTGGTGGGTCATCATCGCAGTGGATCACTTGACAAGGTGTGCAATAACTGCCACCATTCCACCCGCATCGGCGTCCGACGTAGCCCCCTTCATTTTGCAGAGATTCGTCTTTCGCCACGGCCCACCTCGATGTCTACTTAGTCACATAGGACGCCTTTTGTTATCGAATGTAGTCAAAGGCCTGCTCAGCAAGCGCAGTAGCATTCATCTGACCAGCGCCGCCTACGATCCGCAGACTAAAGGCCTCACTGAGCAATTTATCCGTATCCGTGACAATATAATCTCTACGTCAAATCCGACAACTAGCACTAAAATTTCGTTTGTTTTCATTATGAAAAATAGGCCTACAATACTGCAACGCAGTCGACTGTCGGCTTCTCTCCATTCTATCTTCTTTACAGCCATCCCTCTTTTGTTCCAGTCGATACTATCCTCCCTTACCAACCTGATTCATCCGATTATACTGATATTTCGTAGGCTGCCTTACACGCAGAAGAGGGTCACAATATTGCCCGCTCCCTCACACTAACATCCAGTAGCGCCAGATATCCTAACACGGCGGCCATCAAAAGAAATCCAGTATTTCCTCTGAAAGTCTCGTGTGCCTCTGTATTCCATCTAGCACTTCGGGTCCGTTCACGCATCTTGCAGTTCATGGTCCTTACCGAGTCGTAAAGCGCAGTTCGCATAATAATTACGTAGTGGAACATATGACATCCGCTAGTGATCTTCGCCGATGTGCACGCAAGGATCTTCCAGTGAATTAAGCCGTATTATGATCCTATCATTTTGCATACCCAGTAACTTGTAAGGATGGCTATTCTCCACGGGGGCAGTTGTAACGATGAAGAACACTCTTGTGAAGAAGAGCTTCTGAATGTTCTAGGGAACGACATTGCTATTGCTTATTGTGTGTTATTGGGTGGGACCTGTCTGACTACGTACTGTCATCGTCAATAGCTCTTTGGTACCGGTGCCTTCCCATAAACCCCATTGTACATTTATTATGTTTATACACTGAAACACATAAAATGTATACACTAACAAAATCCAAATTAGGCATTTGCTACCCGTATAACATAACAGCATATCAGCCGTATAAAAAACATGTACTTTGTTTTGTGCGAGACTTCGCACGACAAAAAAGACGAAACAGATGCGTTTATAACCACTAATCTTTAAACTATTTTTGTAGCCACTATTCTGAGTGGATGAGCGTTAATGAACAACATACTTGATTCTCGATTGATTGCGTTCCCTAATCAGTAAGAGACCAATTTACTACAACAGATGCGTGGCGCATGCTGTAGCTGGTACATCTGCTCAGGCACGCCTTAAAACTTTATATAGTTTTTATTTCGTTAAAAGTAAATATACATAGTTTCAATTCATATATAGTTATATGCAGAATATATTTGACTGCATTCTTGCCAGAGAAGTATCTGTGCCATTTTCTTTTGGAAACTGTAACCGATCAGCCCTAGACTGCAGGGTTGAAAACTTTTTAATGTGAGTTTTGTGACGAGTGCCCACGATACGTAGACAATAACTGGTTTGAAGATAAGTCACAAGGAAGTGCAACTGTCTTTTCAGTGAGAAAGGTGAAAGGTTCAAAATAAAGACAGCTGCACTTCCTCGTCACCTATCTTCACACCAGTTATTGTCTGCGTGTCGCGGACACTCGTCACAAACCTCACAAGAAAGGCGAAAGGTTTTTTTTAGGCGTCTTTCACAGCTTGAGTCGTTTTAAGACGTTAAACCCCATAAACCAACCAACCAACCAAACAACCAACCAAGGTGAAAGTTTTAATGCCGATACAGCTTACTGTTAGCTCTCACTATCTAGACACGAATGTTGGCTGTGGGGTAACTTCAGAATTGGTTGTGATGGAGTTGAACGCAAAGAACGGAATGATAGCTGACACGTTAAAGTTAGCAAGAGCCATACACAAGTGTAGACTCATAACCTGTAGACTTGGTTTTGCATGAAAGAGCATCCATGTCATTTTTTGTGGTTCAGTTCAAGATTATATACTTTTATCCATACAGTAAACTTGACAAATGATAGGTCAGAACTACTTTCCATTTTATAAAGACTGGTTCCGGAGCAAAATAGTTTTCAATCGTCTGCATATAATACTATATGATTTGTTAGAAAAATGTTTTCTATATCGTTTTTACAGATCAGGAAAAGCAAAGGACCCAGTATGGACCATTCTGGTGTGCCATGTTTGACTGTGGCTAGGTATAATTTACAGCCATGCAGGCATACAAACTCTAAACGCGCCTCAAGGCAACTGCACATAAACTGAAATGGTATTCCTGCATTGACGTATATTTCGAATCGTTTTATCAAAATCGTGTGTTTCATCGACTCGAATATCTTAATAAGGTCTAAACATAGGACAGTGATATAGAGGTTACGTCCAATATATTTCTTAAACTTACTTTATATGCACGAGGGCTATTTCTGTTGATTTTTTCTTCCTGAATCCACTAACATGGTTGCAGTTGTAAGCAAGCGGCTATCAGATTTCATTGGCAATCAGTTCGATAAGCGCTGCTTTAACGTCGTCATGGACAGTAGCAGGCCGATTATTGAGCAAGTAATGATGAAGTATGAAATTCACTTCTCATTTTGAGACGCTTCATTCATTGCATTTAAAAATGTATTTCATAATAATAATAATTGGTTCACAGGAAAGGAAAGGCAGAGTATCTGTCAAAGGGAGGGAAGAAGGTGGCAGTCAATGTAGAAAGAGAGAAAGAGGAGCCGTAGTGGAAGGCTGCGGAGTAATTTCGACCCCCTGGGGATCTTTAACGTGCGTTGACATCGCACAGCACACGGACGCCTCTTCGTTTCAGCTCCATCGAAACGCAGCCGCCGAGGTCGGGTTCGAACCCGGGTGCTCCGGAATAGTAGTCGGCCGTCTTACCACTGCACCACCCCGGCGGGGTTAAAAATGTGCTCCTGTATTTTATTTTAGGCGCATGATGTTCGCGAGTTTCAGGTCACCGTCCCTTCGACTGTTAATTGGTTAGTTGGGTTTAAGGTCCTAAAGTGACTCTGGCTGTGAGAGACTCCGTTGTGGAGGGCTCTGGAAATTTCGACCACCTGTGGTGCTTTAACATGCACTGACGTCACAGAGCACACAACGTCTAGCTTTTTGTCTTCATCTAAAAGTGGTCGTCAGACCGGGATTCGATCCCGCATCCTTGGGAACAGTAGTTGAGTGTCCTAACAACTGGGCCACCATGGTGGTTGTTGTTGTTGTGGCGACTGTAGAAAGAAGGAAAAGAAAATGTACGGGCCTGCTACTCGCCCTGTAGTTGAGCTACCTCCGCTGCCTCCTGCCTACGAAGGGGAAAATAGTGAAGAAAAAAGAGGGAGAGAAAGGCGCGTGTCGCAATAGCCGTCGTCCACCACCAAAGCTGTGGCGGGTGCAATGACGGCCTACAGCAGGAACAACCTTCGATGCCAAGCTAACCTCCGCCGCAAATAGCGATGACATACCAGTCCCAGCCCGTAGTGCCAGGGGCATTACTTTATAAGTGACTACCCATACCCCCAAAAAGTTAGTATTAGTCAGTGATATTTTAGGACTAGACTTTTTCTTTTCATAGTTCTCGCAATGTTAGAAATAGCGATAGTTTAGGAGTCGACTTATCTTTTTAATTCCATATTTTGCCTCAGGTTTTATATTTTGCTTTAACTGGTTTTTATAGCATCCTAAAGGACTTTAGTCAGAGGAGGGAGCACTGGTATCAATTAAAATTGATGAACAAGTTGTCTGTGCTACCTACGCTTATAGGGCACAATCTTGGTATTTTAAGTTAATCTGAAAAAACCTAGGCACTCAGGATGCTAATATTGTCAGTCAAAACGCCAGAGATGTGATTAAAAATAAGTTTCAAGACTGCTATATCATAATCGAGACGAATGCTTTCTTTAGACCAAAATTATATATCAGTAACTCAACTTGAAACCATGCAGCTGGAGATACCGAGAATGAGCTCAGGGAAGATCGGTTGGGTAAAAAAATATATGGTGCATTCGGAAAAGTGGAAGTGTATTTTACTCTCTGTATAAAATGTTTCTGCGGGCATCGGCAGCTATACCATCAGGCTGGATTTTATTGTCAAGCAAGGGAGATTAGCTGAATAACAACGGTTTCAGTGCCTGAGGGATTTAATCGGCTGCAAACTTTTACAGTAGTTATCAACTATTGAAGCGTTTTTCATTGTCTTTTATTTTCTGTTTTTAATTTCTTTATTAATTTGATTTCGGAATGTTTCGAAATCTCCAGGCTTGCCGAAATGACGAGAATATATTAAAGGAAACACATATTGAAATGTGTACGTAACGTCGGCTATGAGCACTGCATCTATTCACGCTTTCTTTATTTTGCTTTATTAACAAACTACTTGAAGCGCATAAATGCTTTATATAATAGCGCTTGTTTCTCAGCCAGAAGTGTAGGCAATATTCATACTTTATTCATTTAAAAACTCATTCCTAATGGGTATCTTCGATCAAATGCCGAAACTGACATTGTGTATTGCTAGATATGCTACGACAAAAAGGCTATCTCATAAGACAAATCATAATACAACAGCTGAAGCCAAAAGGCCATCAAATGATACAGCGCACACGCAGGTGTATCGTGGTAACGGGACACAAAGCGTCATGACTCAGGTTCACGCTTGGAGATTAATGTATGATTCCTTTATCCCTCCCCCACAACTGCCATGCAGGCTGCTTTGGTGAGTTGGCCTTAAGTTGCACGTGTGGACACTTTAACGCTATTGTGTTATCATCTCCAGAAAGAGATGATAGCCGACAAAATATAAGTTGGGAGTAGCAGCTGAAACAATTAAAAATAAACACTGAAATTTAAGGCTCAAGGAAACATAATATTACCAGGAGTAGAAGGACCCGGAAGGAATTGTATTTTAAGTTTTTCTTCTAATTTGCCAGCATATAGGCGTTTGGTACCATGGTTTGGCCTGGTTTTGTTATCCGTATAACCTATTTTGTTTGAAGGAACCTTACGCGATATGGTTTGGTTCGTGGGGTTTAACTTCCCAAAGCGGCCTAGGCTATGAGAGAAGCCGTAGGGGAGGGCTCCGGAAATTTTGACCACCTGGGGTTTTTAACGTGCACAGATATCGCACAGCACATGGGCGTAATGTTTTTTGGAGCTGAAGACGTTCAGTGCTATTACTACGAAGTATTTCTGAGCTAAGATTGTATCGAGAGAGTTTTGTATAGACAAATCGCACAGCTTTCATCAGTAGTCCTTTAGGTCGATAATTAGCAGACTGGTCCGAATGCATGAATATTCTAATTTAGGTATATTATTAAATAATAGTCGAGCGATTTCATGTTAGGCGAGCAATTTTTACATTTAAAATGCAGCAAACATTGATTAGGAAAGGCGGAAAAACTTATCTCTGTGTGTATTACAAATTCTAAATAGATAAATTACAATTGTTAGTGACGGTTGTCAATAAATGCTCTCATTTGGAGGAAGAAGAGATATGATGCGAGCCAAGACCGCCTCTTCAGTGTTAAGCCGTATGCCTCAGATTTCTCACAATAAAAAAGCGCCGGCCAGGTAAACACTTAAATCTATTTCATCATTTTAAAGCTGATTTGCATACTGGGATTATTGCAGGAGTGATATTATATACTTAAAGTAAACAAGCAATTTCTCTCACCCTTACTTATGGGATTGCTGTGTTTACAGGAAGAGGGAGAGATTCTTGCTCAATAATGGCAGCGAAGTGGTGGATGTATATTAGACAGTGTATATTAGACTTGACTCAATTAGCGTTGTTCCTGACGCATAAATTTGCACAAGGTAGTGTCGAGCAGCGTGCGGCATCCTGTCACCGCCAGTGACAAGAGAGCGCGATGTACTCGCGCCGGAAGCAGTTGTAACAAACTAGCGACTCACGAAAAGCACAGGTGCTGTAAAATGAGTAATTCGACTCTTGTTGAAATACGGGGAGCTGCATTATGCGCGTTCGAATGTGAAGAAAGCCGGATGCTCGGCATTGCAGAGGCGCACTTATTGCCATAAGAATAGCCTGCTGTGGTTGAACTAGGCATTCTTAGTGCGCAGGTCATGCGTAGAAGCCTCCAGGATATTGGGCAGCGATTTACTCACAGCTCTGCGGACCAGTGAGGTGAGATTGCAGCACAATGTGTTGTCATTGCTGGTCACTGTTGAACATTCGAAAGGCAATCCAAATATGGATGGAATACGCCACATCTTTAACGCTTCAAACGCGCGAAAGTATTGGATAGATTCTGCGGTTTTGGCTAAAGCTTTCTTTGGATACAAAATGGTGAAAATCTTCCGGGAACCCCTTTAAAAATAATCAGCCTTGTCTTCATCGGGCATGCGTCTATTAACGATGGGGCAGAGCTTCAAGACTTCCTCTATATACGGCGAGGTCTCCCCTGGCGACTCTGCTCGCTGGAAAAGGATCTCTTCTTTCATGCGTCTTTTAGATGCAGAGAATCCAAAACAATCATCTCCCTCAAATTTATTCTATGCAGAAACGTTGTCTTCGTGTTGCTCGTACCACGGCGGCACATTGCCTGAAAGAAAGAAAGCTACGTTTGGGAGTTGCATGGAAAGGTATCAGCATATATATTTGCTGACACCTTAGTAGTACGTCAGCGAACCTTCTACATCATTATCGGCGGGACCGGAAAATGTTCAGGGCTCAATCTGATGTGGCCAGGAACTGACAAGTATTTGATGTCCGCGGCCTGAGTAGTTTTTACCTTTGTGGTGGCTAGCCATGGCTTTAAGATATGGTGGTAGCCCCGCAAACCATCTCCATAGTCGATGTTCAGCGTTGCCCGGGACTACCTCGTATGCTCCACCAAGATTCTGTGGAGGTGGGTTTATCATTACCAAAATAAAAGGGTAAGGCATGAGCGCCAGGAACAGAGTCGCTTGCGCCGATTCCAGTCTTCGCGATTCCACCTCATTCTAGGCTTCATGCTCCACGCAGCGCGGTGCAGCGTAATTGGTGTAACTATATAGTAATGCGAGACGGGACGTTAACACACAGGCCAACCAGAATACCTGTTTGAAGATTCGCCTTCTTGCAAAACATAAGCATGGTCTTGGAGGTAGAATGAGAGTGTTTGATACTTTGTACGTCAATCCGTGATGATCAAATTGAGTCGCAAATTCTTTATTGAAAACTTTTTAGAAGCTTTATGGCATCCATTGTGGCTAATCGAAAAGCATAACAAGTTAAAAGTTCTGCATACAGTATAACACGGCTTCACTGCGTTTTGTCGATAGTTTTCCAACTCGAGAAAAGACTAGCCACCAAACATTGGCCTTATACTTACATGGATGGCAGAACATGACTGCTTCCTTGAAAAAGGGAAATGCAACATAAAATCGGAAGAATTTGGGAATGAGGGAAAAGAAGCTGCTTACTTAAAGAAACATACATGCTCTACCTTGAAGAGCCTGTTTAGTGAATTGAATGCTAAAAAGAAGATATGCGGCAGGAAATGCATCTGGGACTAGAAATGGAACGCTTTCCGGCGCGAAGCAGAAAAAGGAAATGTTTCTGCTACACGCTTTAAAGACTTAACTGAAATTGAGTAAACGTTTTTTCTACTTGGAAAGCGATAGAATAACTACACAGTACCATAACCCATTTGTAATTAGGCAAATAATGAGAAAATGATGCATATGTCGTTTTCCCACCTGAACGTTCGTTTACTCGCCAAAACAAAGAATGATATGGCAATACTTCTTGAAAATATGGCTGCGTTTTTTATGTGAATACGCTGGTAGAAATGTGGTACACACAAGAATCAAGCATATTCCATTCATCTGGCTATCAGTCATTTTTCCGTAATCGGCAAGTTAAGCGATAAGGGGGTAAAGTGGATCGTTGGGTGAGTTTGAACGTAAGAAAAGGTGGCGTTGCGCTTCTTGTCAAAGAAAGCATCCAGAATGAGAGCATTAAAGGATTTAGATTTCGTTTTCTTTCTAGGGTTTAACGTCCCAAAGCAACTCAGGCTATGAAAAACGCCGTAGTGCAGGACTCCGGAAATTTCGACCACCTGGAGATCTTTACCGCGCAATGACACGGCACAGCACTCAGTCGCCTTAATTTTCGTCGCCATCGAAAGTCACTAACGAGGCCGGGATTCGATTCCGCATCCCTGGAACTGTACTTGAGAACCGTAACCACTGCGCCACCCTGGCTGGGCCATTGAGGGATTTAGGATGGTGACATCTGATCATGAGGTTCGGAAATTATGCAGTAAACGAAATATTTTTCTGTTTTTTATAGACCACCGTCGAGAAACACGATGAAGTTCAGTATTTTTTTAGGTAACATTTTGGCCAGATTCTCAAGCGAACCCCTAGACCAAATCTTGGGCAGGTGCAATAATGTGAACTTGTTGCCACTAACTCATACTCTAAAACAAATTCCTTTAACATTACATCTTATGGGCTGACCAACGTTATCAATAAGCCGACATGTGCTACACAAGGCACTATATCCTTATTAGATTTATTCATAACAAACTTAAACGTCGATGTGAAAACTTCAGATACAGTTTACTCTGGCAATAAGTGAGCATATTGGTATATTCTATGAATTGAAAGAGCATACAACATGCTAAGAAAGCTCGTCAAGACAACTTTGTTCACGTCATCATGCAGTCCTGTCCTGAACAACACCGCAATGTAATCAATCAACAACCCTGTGACAGCTGACCAAGACGCTTATTGTACAGGAACGAATTCTAACGACTTCACTGGCAATTATAATCACGCATACCACTTAGACTTTCCCTTCAAGAAATTGAAGAGGTCACACAGGAAACGTAAACCACGGGTCACATACGAGCTACTAAAAATGGTCCAAAAAGAATGTTTTATTGCACAGTCCAAAAAAAACAAGGAGTCCATTAATATTCACCCAGTTCAAATCATAGCACAATAAACAACACAAATGTTAAAAATTCGAGACGTGCACATCCTCCCACTTTTTTAACCTTAACGCACGAGCGTCGACCGCCGAGTCGACGGAACACAGCGGCGAAATGAGCGAGAATACACGCGTGCGCGCAATGCGTACTCCGGTGCAGCTGTCCTTTGCCAGGCTGTTACGGGAATTGGATCCAACCCCACCTGCCTTTTTGTGCGTTATCGCATTTTCTTTCGTTTTCTACATGCCGCTGGGAAAGATTAAAAAAGACCACATGTATCACCTGCTTTCTTGTTACCATTAATTTGCAGTAGGAACGTGCTACGTGAAAGACACAAAATGCTGATACGCATAAAGTATAATCAGCGGGCGTATATCGCATTTAGTCCAGCGCTAGCGCTACCACCTGACTGCTTATTTACAACTTGATGGAAGCATTCAGAAAAGAAAAAAGATGATGACGATAACGGTTCTCAAAAGAAGCAGGGGTGAGGACCCGTTCCCAGAACAGCCTGTCAGAAGACAGCGGCACCGGAGTGCTCATAGCGCGCACGCGCGTATTCTCGCTCATTTCGCTGCTGTGCTCCGTTATACAGCGCTTATCGACTCGACGGTCGACGCTCGTGCGTTCAGGTTAAAAACGTGGGAAGATAATGTTCTGCAGCGACCCTAGCTGCAGATCCGATTTAATCTGGAAGAACTGAACGCTCATCTGCGTCCTAATGTGCAAAAAGCATTCCCTTGTGTTATCGAGCAAGCAAGCGAACACTTTTCGGGAAGTGCATTAGAGGACGCTTGAATAAACTTTATAATTCAGCGTAGTGAAAGGTTTCTGCTGGCTAGCACCATGACACCTAATGCTGAGGCATATATATCAAATACCAGATTGAAGTCATTATTTCACAGCCCAACAGGCTGTAATGAAGTGTTTATTTTATTAATGTTATGACAAACGAAAAATCGAAAGAGCGAAATGGAATTCAGGCATTCCCTGCGAAGTATGTGCTCGACCTCATCTTCCCTGTATTAACAGATGGTTACGATCTAAAACATTCCTCATGTGTATTCCCTAAACAAAAAGGCATGACGTCCGGGTGGTACTAAATTTAAACAAGGCGAAAGATACAACCTTCATAATTGCCGCCCGATTTCAATTTTGATCGTTTTCTCAAAATTCATTATGAAACTAATCTACACTAGGTTGAAATCGCACCCAAACCCAAATAAATTGCTACACGACTTTCAGCGTGGTTTTAGACGACATCGGTCCACTGAAACATCTTTCTATTCCAAACCGAAATAGTCACAAAGTCTTTTACCAAGACGACATTGGTAATAAGTATATAAGTAGTCTTTTGAAATGCATTTTACTAATTCAGTCAGAACATTCTTCTTTCCACGCTTCACAAATACGTTTCCCGAGGAAATGCGGAAGCCTCGCTTAAATCTTATTTCCGGTATCGAACACAGTATACAAAATTTAACTATGTGAAATCATCTACACTATTTATTAACTAGAGGGTGTCAAAAGAAATCATTCTAGGACCGCTGTTATTTTCTATTTATATATAGACGACATAATCCACTCCGGGAACAACGCATAATTTCTATCCTATGCAGATGATACATCTATTTTAATTAAAGGTACTTGTGCAAGTGACATGGAACGCTGTACGAACTAAGTGTTCAATTATGGATTGACGCAAATAATTTTAGGATCATTTCAAATAGAACAAAAAATAATTTGTACTTGCCGAAGGGAAAACGCATATATCTGCGCAATTTAAGAAGCGCCCTATGCCAGGCTTTATCGGATAATAATCATTACAGCAAGTCTTGCCTTCTTCCTTTCTCCTCTTCTATCTTCAAGCATCTTTTCATGCCCATCGTCATGTCATGAATATCGCGATCGCTCGGGGACCCCGGGCAATATTACTGAGGAGGAAGAAGCGGGCAGTGGCGCGGGCCGGCGCGCTCGCGCTGTGTGGCCATCATTCATTAAACGTCATCCATTCTCGCTATTTGACATCTTCTATCGATTTTCTTTCTCCTGTTTCGATCATCATGTCGCCACGTGAGTATTTTTATTTGCCTTTTTTTCTTCGACCTGTGAAGCTCTTGTGCCACTGCTGTATCTAATTGCCTGCTGATATAATATACTAGGACCCGCGTCAAGCCGATGTCGCGGCTAGGGCACTGTATCGCGGCTTTTTGTTGTGCCCTCCTGTGAAAAAGAAAATATATAAGTGATTTTAATTGAATTAAATATGTTTCACTTTATATGACTTGATTTGCGGAACGGGCGCTTAAGGATGCGGTAAACATGTTCATTAAAAACCCTGAAAACACCAGTTATTTCACTTGGCGCGCTTTCGCAGAAAATGTGAAACACTCTATTACAGTGCGTGACTCCTCCTCAACTCTTGGGTCAATGTCGTTCTCGAAGATAGTCTGGGCATAGACGCCAGGTGAGTTCGAGAAGATAGCACACTGCAGAAGGGAAAAGGAGAACCCTGACTTTTATGGCAATACGCGATGAGTTCGTGAATTTCTGTGAAACTATTTTCACTTTGAAGACAAGTATCTGGCAGCCTGATTACTCAAGCTGATATCTTAGGCTCCCGCATTGCGTACCTGAGAGTACACACTCAGTTATATTTTCCTGTTCTTTGTCCTGCTGCTGAAAGCGATGGCTCTATTTTGGGCAGTGTTCTGCGCACCTGGTAAAAGCGTTTTAAATATTGGCACCTATCAAGATAAAAAAAACACATTACTTGCTTTAAAACTAGTATATCCATTTTCGCAAATGATTGCTTCAGGATATAACTCAAAATAGTACGAATTTGCACATTATTCCTTATTTATTTTATTTTACCAGTTTATATAATGAAATGAGAATAAAGCGGGCAGCTGAAGAAATTTATTTGCGACAAAATGAACCTTGCTGCTTATAATTGTTTTAGGAATTCCTATGTAAAGTTTCAGCAAGCAACTGACGTCAGCACATTGTTATTGAGAAGTTGTGACAAATTGCTAACTCCTCTGCAATACCTAGCCTATATTGTTTCTGCTGAGGTTCGTGCTATCAACAGTTTTACGTGCTTTGTAAAGTGATATAAATAAAAACTACGCTGAAATGAGAATCAACGATATACATTTCTGCGATGCCGAAAGCCTCGCTTTTATCTTTGCATCTGAGGATGAACAAAAAGTTCTTATATGTGTAGGGCAATACACTGCACGTCTCCGTAACCAAGTAAAGGTGCATCTACAATATATCTGGAATCACATTTCAAGCCTTATTAAGAGAAACAATTCATATTTTTCATTGTTTTGCAACAGTTGTATGGTTTGGACTTCTTTGGGTCAATTTCTTTAAAGCAGTGCAAATGTGGGCAAAGACTACACAGACACAGATGTTTAGCGTCTGCACAGTCTACATCTGTATAGTCCATGTCTATATTTGCGCTTTGTTTTCAGCAAATGGTCATTTTCCTCCAATCAGCGGTTAGAACGCTTCCAATAGAGAATTGTGAAACAGCTTGTGGGTATCGCTCTCACGACATATCCACGAATGTCGAATAAACTAAAAACATCTTTTTCAGAATCCTTGAAAGCAATTCTTTAAATAGGATTTGCGGAATAAGAACCTAGGAAGGTAGGTTTGCTCATGTAATAACCATATCGGGATGACGCTTCTTGGTGCTCGACACTGTGCCAGAAATTGTAAACATTCTTCTATAGAACTGAAAATAACAATGTTTGCCTTTTGCGAAAATAAGGTTTACCCGTTGTAATGGCAGAAGCTGCAGCTGCAGGGACACGCTCACTGAATGAAGGCGTAGTTATTGCTGTCCATCGCGTCAATCATCAGTGGTTGCGAAAGGGTTTGTTGGAAAAAATTAGTTTCCTCCGTCATTCTCTACGATACATCTCTACTCCGTAAAGAAGAGCCTTGAAAAGGAAGGGTGAGCCTCCACGGAAGGAGAGCTTGGGCTGTGTTGGCACCACTTTGTTGCGATTTTTATACTTGGCCACCTCGTTCAGCTAGTTCTACGTACGAATGTGATCGGTACCAATATTAACAGCGCCCTAAGCACGTGCGGCACCTGCGCAGCACCAACGCAAGGAAAGCCTTAACGATTCGTATCATTATTTTCCGTGCGACTGAAAAGATCGGGTATGAGCATTTAAAGGTTTAGAGGCCAGTTAAGTTCCGCTTTGAAGAGTATGACTTCGCAGTGTTACCAGGTGTGGGCCACCACTCATCCATGCACACAAATTCTTGTTAGACCTATGTACACTTGCTACAAAATAGAAAAGTGGTGTAAACAAGAGTAATTTGTGTTTTTTGACACAAACTACAGTGTTGCATTTTTCGTCACCTCAGTTTCGAATCGGCGAAGTGATGCCTACTGCGCGATCACTATTGAAGAAAAAGGACGCGTATATCTCCGCGGTAGCGTTATAACGTTTACTCGGGGTAAGCGCACTGCAGGAATGAAGCCGGTGGGAGACGAACGGAAAATGACTGGCGTGCTCCTTGCTATTGTAATAAGAGCAAAACACTCGAAAACTAGATTAAACATTTCTCAGCGCTCCCCAGTGCTCTGTTTTTGCATTCGCATTACACGGGAGAATAAACCAAGTAAAAAAGAAAGCTGAAGCAACGAATTGATCGTTTTGATAATGAATCACCTTGAAGAAATCCGACAGATGTGGCGGCTGCAAACAATTAAGGCAAGGATATAAATGATAGACGCCTGACATATCCATGAATGGAAGAACTTGGCCAGTGGATCTGGCGTATGACTGCAGATCAGACGAAAAAACAACCTATGTAGGATGCTTCGTTTTAGCATTCAATAAATGCCCACAGCTGATTTGTGAGAGAGAAGGCCGCATCTCCAGAATGCAGCACTGCGAAATATATCTGAGAAATCTGATACGACCATCGCTGCAGCAGAATAAAGAGGATGCATCAATCTTCCAGTGAGAAGAATTGTACCGACGTGAACAGGCTTTTTATGGCTCTCGAATTGAGGTCGACAGAGCGCAATATGAGAAACTTCAAAGCGGCCAGTAGATTTTATAAGTAATATATGCACTCAAGCTCTGCCATCTAGCTCTACACAGACGATAAAAACGGAAGCGCATTTAGAAATCAGCTACGAAGATATTGCAAACATATCTGCTGACTTACTTCCCCGCACTGACAAAACGTTTTTCGGGGAAGGTTCTTCACATTTCGGCCAACATCGCATCAACAACGTCTGCCAATGGTGCTAAGTATGATTGCATTATTGTAAAGAATTAAGGCTTTATTGCATGCCTAATGGTTATAAACACTCTCTTCCCACGGACCGCTTTAGAACGGAATGGCTTGATCCGCGATGCCATGGAGTGACCAACACTTAAGTTTTCTTTAGGAGCGCTTAAAACTATTTTTGTTACAATCTTATCTCCTAGGTGCGCATTTTTTTTTCCCCTTTTGTTCTTGCGCCATCCATAGTTATTTACTTTGCGTTGGCAATTCAGTGGGTTACAGCACCTGCTTTTGGCAACACGTCATCATAAATGTTTTTCACATGGTGATATTCAATGTAGCAGTGGCTAAGCATCATTTCACGCCTTTCGGTGTCTGCCGTTCTATGGGTTGCATTATTGCGATGTCAGTGTACGTTAAAGACCCCCAGGTGGTAGAAATGACTCTCAAGCCCTCCAATACGGCACCCCTTTCTCTATTTTATTTTTCACTCCTACCTTCCTCCCTCCTTTTACGGCTCGTTCCAGGTGTTGGTAGAACAGGTGTGACAGATACTGCCTCCTTCCTTTCTTGAGAACCAATTATTATTTTTATTATATTATGTCGCTATCAACGACCATCGCTGGCTAGTCTAATTCTGTGTAAGGTGCGAAGCACAATATATTGTTGCTCATTGATTTTGTGTGTGCGTCATGCTACGGCTTCTTATTTTACATTTTTGCCTTATTAGGTTTTCTCTTCAACACAATGTTTATGTAATACCCACTCCACCCAAGCGCCTTTTTATGTACTGGCAGTATTACGAAAGCAAAATGGAATAAGTAATAAAAAATTGTGTAAACATCTATGACATCCAAATGGAAAGAAAAACCTGACTGAGCTTGGCTCCTCAAAAAACTAGACGTTCTTTATTTTTTTTACGATAGCTGCTTCTTCATGTATTTTTGATTGTCAAAAAACAAAAAAGCAAGGGAAATCTGATGTGCAATACTGATGTATCCAAAATAAGAAGTCTTTGTACGTATACGGCCTGAACAATCTGCTGGAAATTATGTCGCTCGTTCGTACAAAATAAAATATGTTAAGAGTGCTTGTAAACGGTTTCCTGTGTTTTAAGCGATGGCAGCAGAATGGGCGATCCCTGGTAGAAGCGAGTGTTTGAGTGTCCGTATAAGTACCAAGGCAGTGCCCTTTGAGTCCTTTTTGTAAGATCTATAGGGAATAATAAGTAATGTGACCTGCCACTCTGCCATTGAGATGCCTAATATATTTCTCTGTAATAGCTGCAATGAAGAAAAAGTATTCTGACCTGGCACTCTGCTGTTGAGATGCCTAATGTATCTTTCTGTAAAAGCAAGACATTGTGAGCATAACCTTCTCTTCTTGACGACTTGTAACACTGAAACTACAGCCTAACAAAAGCGTACACAAGGATGAAAAAGGAAACAATTTGTCTTTATTAAACGATGCAGAATAATATAAAGGCTAAGGGGGAAGTCGAAGGGAGTGAAGGAGAGTTACCAGAAAAATACACTTAGTCGTCACGATGCAATAGACGGTTGACGCCACAGGATCAATCCAGATAAAAACAAGAAAAGTTTGAACGAGGGTGGTTTAGAAGGTAAAGCGGAAAAGATAAACAAATGCAGATTGCTTACCACATTTTATCACAAAATATTGTGGAACAACAGGACATTTTGACAGGATTCTGTTCGATGTGTCTCAATTAATAAACTTATTCTGTCGCGTTAACATGTGGCCTTACTACCGAACCAAAATTTCAATGTGCCTCAGAGAGACACTCTTCTTAAAGTGATGCTCTTATTGGAGATGGCGTTGAATACAAATAACACTTTGTAAACATTTCCAGAGCACTGCTGCTGCACACGGTACACCACATTCCTCTTGTCAAATACAGCCTGCTTCCGTTGAACGCATCTAATTTCATTGAAGCTCTATAACTCGTTTACTGAAAATGAAAGGCACAGTATCTGTCACTCGCGGAATCCCGCTACTATCATCTTCACAGCAAAAAAGGGGAATTATGATGTACATTTTATGATCTCGGGCGTGGCATAGTTGGTTAACGTGCTATGATGGTGATTCAAGAAATGGAGGTTTGCTTGTCATTGGAATTAGAAGGAAACTTTCTCGTACCGATATTGGTATATTGGAAGAATCATCTGTAACATATGTCACTATTGACAGGTGGAAATTGGGCAGAGCGTAATCTCGTTATAGCAGATAGCAAGGGACACTTTAAGGTGTTATGTTCCATAGCGCAGCTAAAACTGAAGGGATAGACACAAGCACACAGAGCATTCAGGCTTCAGGATTTGCGCTCTGATTCCCGTCACCTCTATGTCGGTATCGTTGAGAGCGAAAACCTTTTTATGTTTTTATTTATTTACTTGTCCTTACCATCAGGGCCGTACAGGCTATTCAGAGGGCAGTGCCGAAAAAGAAATACAGAGAGAACAATATAAAAAGCAGGTACATAAATAATGGATTCGATATATACGATATTATCTATGAAATCGGCAATGACTGTATTAGTAAACACAAAACTAGTAGTACTTTTAAAATGCAAGTTAAAGCGTTGCGAAATGTATTTGCATCAGTAATAGCTCAGACAGGGTCTCTCATGTGAGGCTGTCATCAGGGCGTTTCAGCACGTATTGACGCTTAAAAACATTGTATGGCTTTGCAGACCTTAATCCTATTGATAAGTTTTGAACAAATGTTTGTAAGGCTTACAAAGGATGTACATTATTTCACGGTTCAAATTAGGATATCCCCTTTAGAGTAGACGCGAAGGCTCCATTTACATAATGTTTTCGTTCCGCGATTTCGTTTTCCTACTTTAAAGTTATTTTTTTGGTAAAAGAAGAAGGATGATCTGTCTCACTTTCAGATAGACAACTGTGCCTAATACTGTGAAGATCACACCCGGAGAGACGTTCTCTAGCCTGGCTTTAAATGCATGCTTGAAACTTGGATGCGGTTTCGGGTACGATGCTTTTATGGAGCTAGCTCGACTCCTCTTGCGCTGGCCGTCTCTGCATCGTAAGCCTGCACACTGCTAGTTCAAAGTACTCAGCGGAAGAAGGCAGTTAGCACTGTTTTGGCCACTTCCACACCAACACACACATGACAGTCAGTCCTCCCGCTCGTAGTGCCTGCCAAAAAGACGGCGGACTCACTAACCCTAAACATAATATACTGCAACCTTCCTTTGTCATCATAGTGTCAGCATTCACTTGCACTTTGTTTTAATTTTACGATGAAAGTTTTCATGAACATAAGACTGAACGCAGCTAGTTTATACCATATTTGGAGTAAATATTTCTTCAGTGTAGAGCTCATGTTGCTTCAGTTCAGGCGTTCAGTCGTGTCCGACTCTCCGTGACCCTATGGACCATGTCACGCCATGCTTTCTGGTCTTGCACTATCTTCTTAACATCACATAACTTCATCTTCAGCGCCTCGAGGATGCCATATAACCATCGCGTTCGCTGCCTGCCCCTTCTCCGGCGACCCTCAACCTTTCCCAACATCAAATCTTTCTCCAGCGACTCCTCTCTTCTCATCCGATGACCAAAGTAGCTGAGCTTAAACTTTAGAATTTGACCCTCAAATGAGCAGTCAGGGTTTATGGTCGACAATATCGACTGATTTTATCTTCTCGCAGTTTAAGGAACTTTTAAGAGTCTCCGCTAGCCCCACAATTCAAACGCGTCAATTTTTCGGCGGTCAGCCTTCTTCATGTTGCTTCCCTCTCTCCAACTAAACTGATGAGCCAATTTAATAATTACAGATCTTGACGGCGACATCTGCAGGTCGAATGCTTCCGGAATCATGGTTCATCCACTTAACAACAAAATGTAAAATAGGTGTAGAAATGTATCATTGGAAAAGAATGAAATTAAGCGCAGACCACCTCCACGAGGCTAACGTATATCAAAACACAAGAAGGGCGAATGGCAATCTCGATAACCACGAAAAAAGAGGCAGCAAGCGCTCGAACACGAAATCTTATCTCTCGAAGGCAAATCAGGTATTTCTATCTGGGCTTTTGCAGAACGCAATACAACATAGATTGTTCACGCTTGTTTTCAGAAACCCTGATAATTGTCCTCCATAGTCTATTCTCGACATGAGCCACAGGTTCCCGTCGCACGCATTTACTTGGTAATCACGCGTGAGCCGGGTAACCTACAAATCAGTTCAGTTCAGGCGTTCAGTCGTGTCCGACTCTTCGTGACCCTATGGACCATGTCACGCCACGCTTTCCGGTCTCTCACTATCTTCTTAACATCACATAGCTTCATCTGCAATGCCTCTAGAATGCCATCTAACCATCGCGTTCGCTGCCTACCCCTTCTCCGCGACCCTCAACCTTTCCCAACATCACATCTTTCTCCAGCGACTCCTCTCTTCTCATCAGATGACAAATCACTGAGCCGAATTTCATGCCGCCCATTAAACTTATGTGACCTGCAGTAAGAGTGGTAATTGGAATGCAACCTTCATGAGAGATATTCCTAACGTTAAATTTCAATAGTGGGTAAGATAAAAATGCACTGTTCAATCACAGAGCTAACATTAGAGCTTTCTTGTTGAGAAACAATCTAAGGAGTGCCATGATTTGGACACGCATTCTTACTCCAACCCTCGTGATAGGCAAAAATGTCGGGCAACTTACGCACTTTGGACATGTAAATTTTGTTTGTATGTTTTAGTTCCTGGATAGCACGATTCCAATGCGCATAGTAGGCAATGTATGGCACCAATAATTATATACTGTAGTCGTGGCTAGTAGACAGGTAGTGGAGGGCATGTAACTTAGGACTCCAAACAATGTAACAAAGCAAGACGCCATTGAGCGTGTTATCTATAGAATATACCTTCAAAATTGAAGCAGCTCTGTGTATGAGACGCCTTTCTCAATGTTGGTTCTATATGAAATTTTGTCTAAATGGGGTCCCAATGTGTTTTCAGGATATTGTCACGACTGAAGTCACAGGAAGCCGTAAAGGTACACGTAGCTGAGGACCAGATAATAAGGTCGCGTGCCGCTCGTGCCAACAACAACCGCTTCGTCGTCGTCGGCGCCAAACACGGCTGTCGCGCGGCCCTAGGCACGTGGCATTATCCCCCCCCCCCCCGTGAAAGAAAACATCGTCCCGATGACAAGGTGAGAGGAGAAAGTAAAAAAAATTTAGGCGTGAGGTGAACTGTACAATAACACAAGGTTTCACTTGCAGGAAGCGCTCAGTCACGCGAAAAGTACGGCTTTAAGCGCGCCACATGCACAATTTCATGCCGCTGGCGTCGAACACTGACGGTCACAGTTCTATCTGGATTGACTTCGTAATTTACGCTGTTTAAGCGGCTCAGGACTTTATAGGGTCCGAAATAGCGGCGGAGTAGTTTCTCGCTCAAGCCTTTGTGGCGCACAGGGCTCCACACCCACACTTGGTCCCCTGGTTCGTAGTGGACTTCCCTGTGCCGGAGGTTATAGTGTCGAGCGTCGGAAGCATGCTGGTCCTTGATGTGCAAGCGGGCCAGCTGACGGGCTTGCTAGGCCTGTTCTGGGAAATGGGCGGCATCGGATTCGACCGCTTCTTCCCCGCACGGGAGCATCGCGTCCAACATCGTGCGGGGCTCTCTGCCATATACGAGATGGAACGGCGTAAACTTCGTGGTTTCCTGCGGCGCCGTATTGTAGGCGAAGGTGACATACGGCAGGATTTCGTCCCACGTTTTATGTTTGACGTCGATGTACATTGAGATCATGTCCGCCAAAGTTTTGTTTAGTCGTTCCGTTAATCCATTTGTCTGAGGGTGATACGCTGTTGTTGTGCGATGCTCGGTATGGCTGAGAGTTAAGGTGTCCTGCAGTAGCCGAGCTGTAAACGCCTTCCCCCTCAGTAATGATGGTCGACGGTGCACCGTGTCTGAGCACAATGTCGTTCATAAAGAATCGAGCAACTTCGCCGGCAGTACCTCGGCCAAGGGCCTTCGTTTTAGCGTAGCGTGTCAAGTAGTCTGCGGCGACTACGATCCACTTGTGTCCGTTCGAGGATAAAGGAAATGGGCCTAAATGGTCCATGCCCACTTGCTCGAAGGGTGTGAGGGGTGGTTCAATAGATTGTAACTTACCGGATGGCTTGAGCGTGGGTTTTGTTTCGCCGCTGGCATTGTCGACAAGTCTGTACGTAACGTCTAAGGCTCGGAGAAAGATGTGGCCAGTAATAGTTCTGCCGGACTCGGTTTAGGGTGCGTGTAAAGCCAAGATGTCCTGAAGTTTGCTCGTCGTGGCAGGCCAGGAGGATTTCGTGCCTTAGATCAGCCGGAATGACTAGCAGGTATGTTTTCGCACTCGACGTAGAATTCTTCTTATAAAGCACCCCATTGCGGAGGCAATACGACGACAACCCCCGAGCAAGATAACGGGGTATTGTAGGATGCCCACCTTCAAGATGGTCAATAATCAGTCGCAGCTCGTCGTCGGCACGCTGTTTGGAGCAAGATCGGACGTAGTGACTGCTCCGAGGAATCTAGCGTCGTCGGTGGCATCTGACGAAGCAGGGCCGACGGGCGCGCGGGTCAGGCTATCAGCATCGGTGTGCTTCCGGCCAGACTTATAAATAACATCGAAATCGAACTCCTGCAGGCGCAATGCCCAACGTGCTAAGCGGCCACAAGGATCCTTTAAGTTTTTCAGCCAACACAAAGAGTGATGATCAGTGATGACACGAAACGGTCGGCCAAAAGGTACGGGCGGAACTTGGCAGCGGCCTATACTACCACCAAACATTCTTTTTCAGTGGTGGAATAGATACACTCAGCACGGTAAAGTGCACGGCTGGCGTAGGCAATTACTTTCTCGACCCCGTCTTGGTGCTGAACTAGAACGGCACCAAGGCCGACGTTGCTCGCATCCGTGTGTTACTCTGTGTCCGCATCATCGCCGAAATGTGCCAGGATCGGGGGTGACTGGAGCCGGCGTCGTAACTCGTCGAAAGCCATCTGCTGCTCGGCGCCCCGGGAAAATGATGCGTCATCTCGAGTCAGGATAGTGAGAGGGCTGGCCATCTGTGCAAAGTTTTTGATAAAGCGATGATAATAGGAGCACAGCCCCAAAAACCGTCGGACTGTTTTTTTGTGGGCAGGAACGGGAAAGGCAGCAATGGCAGCAAGCTTCTCAGGGTCAGCTCGAATGCTATCAGCACTCACGGTGTGCCCAAGAAACTTCAATTCGGTGAACCCGAAGTGGCACTTTTGAGGCTTGAGAGAAAGGTTGGCAGATAGGACGGCTTCGAGAACAGTTCTCAAGCGGCGCAGGTGTTCCGTGAACGTTGGTGAAAAAATTATCACGTCGTCGAGATAAACAAGGTATGTCTGCCACTTAAGACCTGTGAGCACAGGGTCCATCATCCGCTGGAAGGTGGCAGGAGCACAGCAGAGCCCGAATGTGAGGAGGCGGAATTCATAGAGCCCATCTGGTGTAACGAAGGCACTTTTTTCACGGTCCCTCTCATCGACTTCAATTGCCAATAACCACTCCTGAGGTCAATGGAGGAGAATTACTTGGTTCGGCGAAGTGGGTCGAGAGTGTCGTCAATCCGTGGCAGCGGATAGACGTCCTTCTTTGTCATACTGTTAAGTTTCCGATAGTCAACGCAGAAACGAAGTGCTCCGTCTTTCTTTTTAACGACGACTACAGGCGACGACCATGGGCTGCTTGAAGGTTGATTGACGCCATCGGCGAGCATCTCCTTGACTTGCTGTTGGATAGCGTCTCTCTCCCGAGGAGACACACAATAGGGCTGCTGATGCATGGGTCGAGTGCCTTCATGCGTGATGATCCGGTGTTTTATGACCGACGTTTGCTGCACTTTAGATGAAGACGTGAAGCACACACGAAACTCCAGCAATAGATCTTGGGTTTGCCTCTTTTCAACGGAGGAAAGGCTAGAATTCATGTCGACAGCGTGTACGGCGTCATCTGGTTCAGTGCTAGGCGTAGCTTCCTCTGAAGCAAAACATTCGGCGACTTCGTGCAGATGGTCGACGTAAGCAATGACAGTTCCACGGAACAGATGTTGATATTCATTGGAGAAATTGGTGACAAGCACCTCCGTCTCTCTTCCACGGAGGAAACAAAGATCTCTTGCCACAGAAACTCCGAAGGTTAGTGCGAAGGAGACATTAGGCTCAACAACCCGGAGGCCGTGATGTGGCACTGTGAGACTATCATCGGCGACTCGCAGCGTGGAGTGAGACCCGCAGTACTCATGCTTTTCAGTGGCCAGTTTGGCGGAAAACGTCACAAAGCGGTTCGGTAGATCTATAGTGGCACCGTGCTCACGAAGGAAGTCGATGCCAAGAATAACATCACGAGAGTATTCGCGTAGAACAAAAAAAGTCGCAACAGATGTGCAGCCTTGCACCGTAACCCGGGCTGTACACATACCCAGTGGTGCAACCACATGTCCGCCTGCCGTCCGTATGTCTGGTCTGTTCCATGGCGTCATCACCTTTTTCAGTGTCCTTGTAAGCCGCCCGCTAAGGATAGAATAATCGGCTCCCGTATCAACTAAAGCGCTGACCTCCTTCGTGTCGACAATAACAGGGATGTCAAGGGAGACCCGGCCAAGACCAGGGCCTGTCGACGTCGGTTCGGAGTGAGGTGAGCGGTGTGGCGGCGGAAGCTGGGCGGCAGTTGGGTGGTCGGCGTCGGGACAATTCGATGTCGACGGCAGGTCGGCGTGAAGCAAGCGGTGCGGCGGCAGAAGCTGGGCGGCAGTTGTGTGGTCTACGTCGGGGCGATTTAAGCGACACGGCGGTGATAACTGGTCGGCGATGCAGACGACGTCGGGCGATCTGGTCTGTGCGGCAAAAACTGGAAAGGAATTCAGCGTTCGACGTCGGGGCGAATCGAGCGGTGCGGCGGTGGAAGCTTTGCGGCGAATATTTTTGCGGTGGCCTCGCCCCCAAAGGTTTTCACGAAGAGGGCTCGAGGAACCATGGCGTCCAGCGGTATACCGTGGCCCAGAGGGCGAAGAGCGACGAGCAGAAGGCGAGTGCGATTTGCGACGAGGAGAATGTGGCAGACTACGCTGGCGGGTGACATACTCGGCGATGTCCTGAGGCCGCTGACCAGGCCGTGGACGAGGGCTGTCGGGGGAAAATCCTCTAAGGCCCATCTGACGATTAGGGCACTGCCAGTATAGGTGACCTGCCTCGCCACAGTGGTAGCAGAGAGGGCGGTTATCTGGAGCGGCCAGAGATCAGTCTTCCGGGGCGCCTGGCGCCGATCTGCCCAAAGGGGCAGCGCTTCCGCAGCGTGCATAGCGACCTGTGACGGTGTGTAAGGCGGAGGGGTAGGTAGCAGGGCTGGGCGGCATGTGACATCAGCATAAGTCATCCGCTGGGTGAGGCCCGGGGGTGGTGGTGGAACGACTGTCCGTGTACTTGTTGGTGGCGTGAGTGCGTTCTGGACCTCCTCACGGATGATGCTGGCCAGGGAAGCCGCACCAGGAGTAAATGATCCATGAAGTTGCTGGAGCTCCTCGCGAACCACGGTGCGAATGAGGTCGCGAAGGGAGCTAATATCTGCCCCGGGATTGTAGTCGGTTCGGTCAGACGGCGGTAGTGTGGAGATAGAATTCAGCGGCCGAGCGTACTGGCTGCATCGCTGCTGTAGCAGTTTCTCCATGATCACAGCTTCAGCCAGAAACGCCGCGACGGTGGTGGGCGGGTTCCGCACGAGGCCGAAAAAATAAGCTGTTCTTTGACGCCGTGCATCAGGTGCCGCACCTTCTTCTCCTCACTTATGGACGGGTCGGCGCGATGACAAAGGCGCATGACGTCTTCAACGTACATTGCGACCCCTTCGTTCTGACGCTGAACTCGAGAGGTCAGGTCACGCTCGGCGTTCTCTCGGCGGTCGCTGTTGGCGTACGTACCGAGGAGCTGGCTTCGGAATTCCGGCCACGTAGAGAATGTGGCCTCGCGGTTCTCAGACCATGTCCGAGCAGCGTCTTCAAAGCTGAAGTAGACATTCCGCATTTTCGCAGCGTCGTCCCAGCCGTTAAACGTCGCAACCCTTTCGTAGTGAGCTAGCCAGTCCTCGGCGTCTTCAAACTGCTCACCGTGAAATGGTTTAGGGGTACGTGGGGTCTGAAGGATGAGAAAGGACGAAGGGGTGGAAGGGACAGTCATGGTACGGGCGGGCGATGTCGTTGCCACAGCTAGGGTCTCTTCGTCAAGAGCGAAGGCCTCGGGGGCAAGCCTCGGAGCCGTCGGCTGGTACGATGAACAGGAGTGGTCACGAGAGGCGGCCGCGTAGGATCGTCCGCAGGAGAAGGGATCATCGATGGCACCTCCACCAGTGTCACGACTGAAGTCACAGGGAGCCGTGAAGGTACACATGTATCCGAGGACCAGAGAATAAGGTCGCTTGTCGTTCCGAACACAGAGTATAGCACCAGCGCACCGCTCGTGCCAACAACATCCGCTTCGTCGTCGTCGGCACCAAACACGGCTGTCGCGCGGCGCTAGGCACGTGGCAATATTAATAAATGTCCCAAAATGGCCCCCTCAAACGTTTCATGCGGTAAGATTAGAATACAAGAAATCCATAAATATTGTCCTTGTGAGTACTCGACCCAATTTGCAAACTTCGCTTGGAGCCTATAATTTGCAAGTAATTTTTGAAAAGTGCTCCTGGCGACCACTCTCAAAAACTGGGATTACGCAATTCTGCGCGCAAACCTCTTCAGTGACGCCAGCGGGGCTGCTTCGTGCACCCGCTCATTGGATGCTCCGAATTTGTTACGCAGGCGGGACGGAGCGCAATTACGCGCAATCTCTAATTTTTATTTTTCTAGTGCACCGAAGTTGGGTTGAGTTGAGGGGGAGGAGGAGGAGCATCGTTTTTCATCGCCCATGTGTTTGGTGCTAATGAAGCTTGCTTAAAAATGTTTGCGTTGCAGTGAGGGTTGACGGGACATCTACTGTGTGCACGTTTTATAATTTTAGTAGATAGCTTTTCATGGCATCTTTAATGCAATTTAATCATCGCTAAATGTGAGATCAAAAATGCAAAGGTACGTTTTATTGGGCAATAGTAAAATAACAGCGCTGTGGACAGCAAGAGCTACAAACGATAAATTATTAGGAGCCAAATTTATATTAAGCAATAGAATTTTTTTTTTATTTCAGCCTGGCTGCACGACCAGTGTCAGTCCGCTAGCTCACATTTGAAAAAAAAAAGGACATCTTCTTTTACAGAGGTGGTCCGGTCACAATGTCTAACTCTTGAGGAATTATTCACCTCTTAGACATTTTTTTGTTTTAAAAAATTCCTTTATACCTACCATATTTGGACAAGTGAGTCTGGCTTTGAGGAAAGTAAACGTTTATTTGCTTAAAGGTATTTACGCAATTCATAATTTTACATACGAGGGTTTCATATTTAGAAGGCTGCATGGGGACCCTCTATAGATAACTACAAGAAAATAGATATTACAGTATAAAAAACGAATGATCATAAAATGTAAAAATATGAAAAATCAGTAATTTTACTCAAAAAGAAAGGTAGTAACACAATTATTAGACTTATAAAAATCAACAGTTAAACAAATACATCTTCAAGTTATTCTTAACTGTGAGCAAGGACATCGATGTTTTCAGTGTTGAATGCAATGTGTTCCAGAATGAAATGGCTGTAGATTATGACGTCCTTGTTCAACAGTACAATTTTCGGGAGTTTCAGCTTTGTAGAAGAAAGTAAAAGTTCACTAAGCGTCTTTGAAAAATAAGGCTGCATAAATACGATACCGCCACGTAATATCGTCACGGGTTCTTTACCGAGCCAGGCGGCAGTCCAGAAGGACAAAGTCAAAGGACGGGGTCGATGCGCTGAAGCGCAGCAGCCAGAGAGAAGTAACTCAAACATGAAAGCATGCGGCGGCCCAGAACCACGCTCACTCCGCACGATCTTCCTCTTCTTCCCTTTCACGATTGACATGGTAGCACGAGTGGTACTACTACTCACTCTGAAAGGCGCATCGTCCCGAGGAGCGCTCCGGCGTAACTGAAACATTAAAGCTAGCAGAGCGCAGAAGCAGAATATGTGGTCCTAGCGTCCACAGTATGTTTTGAGGCGAACCACATGCACCACTTCAGAACCAGGGGGCCGACGGGATGGGCTCGGAACAGTCGGTAGCAGCTCGTAATTCACGTCGCCTACATGGCGAACGACCTCGTATGGGTCAAAGTAACGTTTTAGGAGCTTCTCGCTGAGACCTTCACGGCGTATGGGAGCACACACCCAGACTTTATCCCCAGGTTTGAAATTAACCTCAAGATGCCGGAGGTTGTACCTGCGTGCATTGATGCGCTGGCGGTCTTGTACACTATTCGTGCCAACTGTCAGGTTTCTTCTGCGCGCTGGGTTACCAGCAGGACATCGTCATAAGTGTAGGCCATCGGCTCATGGGGAGACATGGCGTCAAGCATGGTAATTACCTCTCTGCCATGGATCAGGCGGAACGGCGAAAACTCGGTTGTTTCCTGAGTTACGGTGTTATAAGCGAAAGTTACGTAGGGAAGAATGTCGTCCCATATACGATGCTTGACGTCCTCATGCATAGATACCATGTTGGCCATAGTCTTATTAAGGCGCTCAGTGCTCCCGCTCATTTGGGGGTGGTATGCAGAAGTCCTACGGTGGTGCTTGTTGCTTAGACGCAGAATCTATGCCATTAGCTTCGACCCGAACGGGGCATCGCGATCAGTAATCAAGACTTCGAGGGCACCGTGACGGAGGATGATAGACTCGATGAAAAACTTCGCTAGATCGCAAAGCTCGCGATTCAGTATACCGCGTGAGGTAATCAGGGGCAACAGCAATCGAGCGGTGTCTCGAGTTGGACTTAGGAAAACGTCCGACCAGATCCATGCTTACCTGCTGGGATGGAGTCATAGGCTTCAGAATGGGGTTGAAGATGTTCTGCGGGTAGTACGGGAGGAGTCTTACGTCTTTGATATTCCCAGCAGTTGGTGGTATAGTAACAAACACTCTTAGCAAGTTGACGCCAGTAATACTTACAACGATTTCGAGCGAGTGTTGGGCTGTATCCCAAATGTCCAGATGTTGGGTCGTCATGACACGTATCCATAATTTCATTACGTAGGTCAGCTGGAACAATCAGTCACCAAAACCTCGCACTCGGTGCGAATTTCTTTTTGTACAACACATTGTTGCGAAGGCGTTATTCGGCTAGAACGCGCAAGACGCTTGGAATGGTTTCCTCTTGACTTTCCAGATGGGCGATTATTTCACACAGTTCTGTGTCGTTTCCGCGCTGCCATATCGATCGTGCTTGCTGCTCTTCAAAACGTGTCTTGATACTCGTCGTCTTGACCGTCAGATGCTGATTCTATGGCTGCTCTCGAGAGCCCGTCGGCACCTGTGTGCTTGAGACCGGACTTTTAAACTATAGTAGCATCGAATTCTTCCAATCGAAGGGCCCACCGTGCAAGTCGCCTTGAAGGGTCTCTCAGAGTACTGAGCTAACATAGAGGGTGATTGCTGGTAACCACCTGAAATGGACGTCCGTACAAGTAGGGTCTGAACTTAGTAATCGGCCAAACTACCGCGAGGCATTCTTTTTCAGTTGTCGAGTAGTTATTCTCTGCCTTCGATAATGTTCGACTTGCTTAAGCGATTACACGCTCCGTCCCGTTGTGTTTTTGTATTAGCACGTCTCCGAGGCTCTTGTTGCTGGCATCTGCATGAACCTTAGTCTGGGGGTTCTGGTCAAAGTGCCAGAGTAGAGGGGAGGTCTGAAAGCTCAGCTTAAGGTGGTCGAATGCACGCTGCTGTTTACCCGACCACTGGAAGATGATGTTCTCCTTCGTGAGGTGAGTAAGTCGTGCAGCGACATGAGCAAAATTGGGAACAAAGCGCCTGTAGTAAGCGTAGAGGCCCAGAAACCTCCACATGGCGTTCCTGCCTGATGGTGTGGGTAAGGAGGCAACAGCGGCCGTTTTATCGGGATCTGGACGGACACCTGCGCTACTGACGACATGGCCAAGAACTTTTAGTTCATCGTAAGCTAACTAGCACTTTGCTGGCTTCAGATTGAAGCCTGCGTTTTTTATAACTTGTACTGCTTTCAGGCGAAGACGATGACATGAGAACTTGCTTGAGAAGATTGACACATTGTCAAAGTAGACCAGGCAAGTTTGCCTCTTGAGTCTGGCCAATACGGTGTCCATAACGTGCTGAAAGGTTGCTGGGGCGCTACAGAGGCCGAACGGCACCACTTTAAACTCATACAGGTCATTCGGGGTGATACAATCAGACTTCTTTTGGTCGCGTTCATCAACTTCGAACGTTTCAGGTCGATGGAAGAAAAGTAACGGGTATAATCACGTAGATAACGTAGATGATGAAGTGCTTCATCAATGTGAGGAAGGGGATAAACATCTGTTTTGGGGACGTTGTTGAGGCGGCGATAGTGAACACAGAATCGAAGAGTGCCATCCTTTTTTTTGCTAGTACCACTGGAGCTGCCCATGGGCTGTGCGAGGGTTGGATTATATCTTCGGCTAGCATTTCTTGCAGTTGGTTCTGAATAACTTCACGTTCTTTGAAAGAAACTTGGTAAGGTGACTCATGAACAGGGTAAGCAGCGTCATCGGTAATTATTCTGTTGCAATGGTCGTCTGGTGAACTCCGGAAGACATTGAGAAGCAGTCTTGAAATTCGACAAGCAGCACTATCAATTTGGCTCTCTCACTCAGAGAGATTTGATGCAATGCTTACATCCAAAGGTGCACCATTCTGCTATGAAGAGAAGGGAGAGAAAGCACCTTTGGACAGAGCAACAACTTGAATAGCAGTGGTAATGCTCTCGATGGTTCCAAGAGCCGTCTCTTTCGTAAGGTGCAGTTGAATGCTCTGAAAAGTGGTGACAAAGACGCGTCCGCAGCCAGTATCTACCTGCGCTAGACCGCGAGCAACGCCAGGACGCCGTTCAAGAAGCAGCTGACCACTGCCTTCCAGAACTGCGCCAGAAGAAACAAGGTCAGACACGACAGAGAGAAACATGAAACATACTGAGGCGGTAATGCCACGTGCTCCGTCAAGACGTGTGCCATGCAAACTTGGGGCTTAGTTTGAGCAGAGGTAAATCGAGGTACGAAGCGTCAGTAAAGTCGATTACAGAGCTACAATCCGTTAACAAATCCATGCCGCGAATAATGTATATATATATATATATATATATATATATATATATACATACATATATATATATATATATATATATATATATATATATATATATATATATATATATATATATATATATATAACAATTCTATAGTACAACAAAAGTGACAGGGTACCTGAGACTGTTAACCTCAATACGAGCAGTGCATCTGCCAACTGGCCTCACGAGGTGGCTTCCAGCAGTTAAGATATTGGGGCCATCCCAGTACGTGGTTACCTTAAGAAGTCGGCGGTGTAGCTCTCCACTCTTACCAGAATAGTCGGCACCTGTGTTAACGAGTGCCGTCGCGTCGTATCCGCCGATCACTTCATCAAGATTACTGTACACTGTGTCGGGAGGGCCGTCAGGAAATCCGTCGGAAAGTTCGTCAGGAAGTGCGTCGGAAAGGACGCCGCGTTGGTCGTTGGCTTGCGTTGGGGAGCTGGGCGAGGTACGTAGAGGCTCTTTAACAGGAACGTATTCGGCAACGTCACCTCTAGACGTCGCCGGATTTAGTTTTCCCGACTACGGGAGGCTGCGAAGGGAATAATCGTACCGGAGGGGTGGTGCCAAGTGAAGTTTTCGATGGGAAGACCGGTCCTGCGGCGTTGAATGATACAGTTAACCCGCGATGTCACGGGCTGCTCGCCGAAATCCGGGCGGGGAGCATTCCGCTGGAAACCGCGAAGACCGAGCTCGCGGTAAGGGCAGTGATAGTAGACTTGGCCTACTACTCCGCAGTAGAAGCATTACGGGCGCTGGTCAGTTGTCATCCACGCGCGGGCCTTGCTCATCCAGTGCTGCTGCAGACGCAGATCGTACGCAGAGATCCGAGGTTGTATAGGCAAGTACTGACGGTGAACAGGCGGCAGTGATGGCTGCTGCGGCGGCGGGCGACTAGTAACGGATGCTTATGTCTCGACGGGCTGAGTAGGTGAAGAAGTACCGAAGCACTGTGGATAAATGGCACGTTGTACTTTTTTGCGGACAGCGTCTGTGAGGGTGCTTGATGCCGTACCATTAGCAGGTGTAAGCAGCTGCCGTATCTCCTCTCCTACAACTTCGCGGATGATCGACCGGAAAGCGATCCGCTGAAATGTTCCAAATGCTATAGGACCTCCAGCAAGGCCGGTGTCTCCAGCAAGTGATGATAATAGTACACCCGAGTAACAAAGGCTTGCTCGATGCTTGTCATCTCTGTTACAAATTGTGCACTGTAGTCGGTGAATCTCGATTAAGCTCGCCATAAGTGTCTCTCGTGGCACCCACATGAGTGCACGCACCTTTTTTTGCTTGGTGGTACGGGGTCGGCCTGGGCGTTAAGTCGTAAGACTTCTTGACCAAAACTTGGCACTGTTTCATCAGGTCGTTGTACTTTTGTTTGCTGAAGGTCTTCTGCTCGCTGTCGCCGATATTGATTAGTGAACGTTCTTCGTAGCTCTTCCTTATAGATGGCCCATGATCTAAGGGAGGCCACGTGGTTTTCAAACCAGTGCCTAGCAGTACTGTAAAGGCAAAAATACAAAATCTGTAGACAGATTTCAGCATTCCAGCCATTGTGGCGGTCCACACGCTCGTACTGGTCCAGCCAGTCTTCCACATCTTCGGAGGTATCGCCATGGCGCATGGCAGCCGTACGACGAGTCATCGGTAGATACCACGGACGGTGCGGGAAAGGAGTTCGTCTGCTGACATTGGGTCGTGGTACTCCGGGCCATTGTAAGTCGTGGAGAACTGGAGTTCGGCAACAGAATAAATTCGGGAGCCAACCCTTTAAGTTGCAGGCTGGTGAGTATCTCGGCCTCCTCGTCGAAGGGGCGGCGGCTGAGACTTGGGAACTGACTCAGAGTAGCGGACGTTGAGGGGCTGTGCTGCATTTACCCTGCACCTGCAGCAGAATATCACTAGTTCTTTCGCTACCGCACTTAAAAGGGACAGGGTCAAAAGACGGGTGTCACGAAATTGGCGCACATTTTTATCAAGCCGGCGCGGCGCGAGGCCCGCGTGTCGCCACATGGAAACTTCCACAAGATTCGAGAAACACCTCCTTCCCGGCGCGAGAGAGCGCGTAGCTTTGTACGCGTCGCCGTCGCCCTCTTTCTCATCACCCGGCGATGGAAGTGACTCATCAGCCTGGAATATGCCACCGATCTCCAGAAAATGCTACGGGTCCTAGCCAATGACGACGCGCGGCTCGATGGGAGGAAAAGAGAGCGCTCTAACTAGCGAAGCTAAGTGTGTGTGCGCGCTAGCTTTGGCGCATGTTAACAGAGAGACGCGGCGCGCCCTATTTATGGAGACCGCGCCGCTTGTGTCGTCAGTTGGTCAGTGCGACAACTGGACTCCCGGGGATCACCCGCTGCTGGTAAGCGCACGGACCTGCTTGGGAGCGGCGCTCGTCTTGCATGGCGGCCACATCGTGACTCTTGAGGCGTCGGACTGCAGTGCCCGGTGAACAATTTGAGTTCGGTTTATGTGACTCTCTCGTGTATTGACCTGTATTGTAAGCCTCTGTGTTATTGAATATCTCTCTAGTTGCATGTTTAGCGTTTGTATTCTGTGAACCTCTGGTCTGTGCATTTCAAGTGTTCTTGTGTATTCTTTTGTATCATCTCTTGATGCATATAAAATTTCTTTTGTTTGTTACTTTGACTCCAAATCTTCCTCTGGCTTGAACCGACGAAAGCTGGGCACCAAACGCCCCCCTCTCCTTCTGTCACTACAAGGTAGTTGAATTCCGCTGACAAGTCGAGGGCATCTCCTTTGCGACCGGAACAGCTACCCCCACTCACTCTAAAGGTGTCTGAGAGTATGCGCACCGTTAAGGGCGCATCGTAATAATCCTTGTAATTATTAACGGGTGGCAAATATTCTGGCGTCCGCGACAGGACGTTTGGTTCATTCAAGCTCAGAGGACGGAGAACGAGTTGGAAGAGTGTACGAAGAGGTCGTAAACTGTTTAGTAGCAGAGCGATAGCAGGAGGTGCCGCGCGAAAGCGGTTATGAAGGTCTATTAGCAGTGCTATGTCTTAGAATTAGGCAGTTTAGACTGAAGATGAATCTCAAGGAGATTGTTTTGGGCCAAGGGAAAGGTCTTAAAGGAGCTGAACTGCAAGAATGGGTGGACCAAAAAGAAATAGAGGTTAAAGCAGAAAAAGAGAGAGAATGAAACAAGCGTATGCTTGAGAAAGAAAAATACTTAAATGAGAGAGATAGCCTTCTGAAGAAGCTGGCTGAAGGTCAGCTGTTGAAATGCATCATCGCGCCTCTGGAGGTTACCTTTCTTTGCATTACGAGGTACAGTGAAACGACTTATTCGTTTTCAGCCACAGGTGCGCAACAGGCTGCGCAGATGCTGCGGAGATTGTCATTGAGCCAGAAGGCTGTTCATATGCTCTTCACCTGAAAAAGGACAGGATTCTAGCTCCAAGTCTGGTTGTATTACTGACGGAAAGGAAGGGTTTCAAATAACAGCGAGCATGAAAGCTCACATGGAGCTAAAACAAAAGACTGCAATCTTCGAGGAATTAAAGAACCGGTATCGAGTGATGGCTCGAATATTGAGGAGGTTCTTCGCTCTGAGAAAATGAGAAACCCCTTCCTACTGAAAAGATGCGAAACCCTTTTTCTCAGAGGAGAGAATCAGTGCAGATCCTAGACTGGGAAGTTCAGAAATGAAAGAAAGCGAGAGCTGTACTGCGATTAAAGGGTTCAAGAAACATTTTAAGGAACAGGATGTAACTGAGAGTGAGGAGAATGAGTCTCCACTGAAAAGTGAGCCCTGGTCCATGACGCATACGAAGGAAGAAAATTGAAAGACTTGAAGAAGATCGAATAAGTTCACAGTGCTATTTAACTAGAGAGGAAACATCCGATGAATTCGAAATCGGAGCAAACGGGTTGCAACAAAAGGTTAGAAAGAAACCAAAAATGACGAGAAAAGAAGCCAAACCAGCCCTGGCAGGTGAAGTCGATCAGGAAGGCTCGCGAAGAAGGACAAGGAAGAAGCTGCTTATAGATTGGAAACGTAAGCACAAAACGACCTCTGCTGACCGAGATCAACAATCTCAGTGCGTTGTTAGAGATCAATGCCAAACCTCCGATCTGAAATCAGAGTGTATAAGCAGAGATGGAAGGAATCAAGGCACAAAAGGAAAACGAGCCGGACACGTGAGAGAAGGAAAAGTCACAGCTTGGTCAGAAAGAAAACTCGCGTGCCCGAAAGGTGGAAAGGAACTGATACGTCCCAAGGAGGAGGTGCAACAAGAGTTTGGAAATACAGGCGAAAGCATGCGTTAGATTTGTGCGCTTCGGATTTAAAAGCTGCGTGTCTCTGTGTTGTTGATTCCTATGTGTATCTAACAACAGCGTGTTGCTATGTTTGTGAACATCATGGTATTGATGGGTGAATTGTAATGTGTTTTTGAAATTTGTGAAATTTGTGCAATGTATGTGCGTGACGCGGACATTTTCCCAATATAGTTTGTGAGCGCATACATGTGCGTGCGATGTTCGTGGGTGTTGTGAATATTGTAGGACGATATTCTTTAAGGGAGGGGCAGTGTCACGAAATCGGCGCACATTTTCATCAAGCCGGCGCGGCGCGAGGCCCGCGCGTCGCCGCATGGAAACTTCCACAAGATTCGAGAAAAACCTCCTTCCCCGCGCGAGAGAGTGCGTAGCTCTGTACGCGTCGCCGTCGCACTCTTTCTCATCACCTGGCGATGGCGGTGACTCATAAGTCTGGAATATGCCTGAGATCTCGAGAAATTTCTACGGGTCCTAGCCGATGACGACGCTCGGCTCGACAGGAGGAAAAGGGATCGCAGCGAAACTAAGTGTGTGTGCGCACTAGCTTTGGCACGTGTTAACACAGACTCTGCGCGCCGTATTTATGGAGACCGCGCCGGTTGTGTAGTCAGTCGGTAAGGCTATGGCGTGTTTGCAAGTGCGACAACTGGACTCCCGGGGATCACCCGCTGCTGGCATGCCCACGGACGTGCGAGGGAGCGGCGCTCGGCTTGCATGGCGGCCACATCGTGACTCTCGAGGTGTCGGACTGCAACAGTGTCCAGTGAACAATTTGGTGTTTGTTTATGTGACTGTTTTGTGTATTGACCTGTATTGTAAGCCTCTGTGGTATTGAATATCTCTCTAGCTGCATGTTTAGCATTTGTATTCTGTGAACCTCTCGTCTGTGCATTTCAAGTGTTCTTGTGTATTCCTTTTTATCGTCTCTTGCTGTATATAAAATTTGTTTTCTTACTTCTGACTGGGAACCTTCCACTGGCTTGAACCGGCGAAGGCTGGGCACTTACGACGGGAGCACAGGGATGTCATGACGACCGGGTCTCTTACGCTATTTCTCTTATACACACGATTTGATGCTTCCAGAAATACCAGCAAGCTTGCCTTGCGTCAGACCGACTACCCTAGCGCTAGCAGCACGAGCCGCGCTGGTTTACCGGAATATAAAAATTCAGTTTTATACACCGCCACATAGTTACCATAGGATATCGACAAAAAGAGAGTAGCATGCATCAGGTAATGTAAAATGCTCCAGGTGACCTGCATAGTGTCTCTGAAGGTCCTGAATTTAGACAAGTCTCATGCCGAGCAAATGCTATTGTATAGCGATAATTTTTATGTCCGTAATGATCTGAAATGATACAGAATATTTGATGTCACATAAGTCACGCTTGATGACCAAGGATGCTGTTTCCGGCCGTCGCTGTATAGTGTATCAGAAATGAACACAAGAAAGGAGGCTCAAGCGCTCGCAGACCTGTGCATAACTGTCGAATAAACACTTAAACACATTACTGAGCCCAGGTAGCACAAAGTGGGCTATGAAGGGGGTCCGAATGGGGTCCGATGTAGGCAATGCAGGACAGCCCCGGTGGGCTCAATGTGGGTGCTGCAAGAGGGGCCGACGTAGGCCTGAAGGGGGCTGTCGACAAAGCCCCGATGGGCCCCACTTGGGATCGATGCAGGCAGCCCATGCGGGGCTGCTCACATTTTTCAAGCATTGCCAAAAGGGCACATCCCGTCAACTCCCCAGAAGGGTCCTACTTTGGACAGATTCGGGCAGCAGCTCTGCATGAACATTTATTTTTTATTTCGGTTAGCCCCTCAGATAATGACATAGGACCGATACGGGCTCTATAGCGCAAGCCGCACTTCGGATTGCCCACATTATTCTCATAGGGGTCCGATGCAGGAAATTGATCGGAAGCCCTTGTCCATGTTTTCCCAATCATTATTTATGCACATACTTATGTAATTATTTTATGCACGTCTGCTCTTTCTAAACAGCCACAATTTTAAATTTTACAGTAATTCTTAACATTAATCTAGCCTAAATGACTTACTGTACGTCTTGTTAATTCTATGGAGATGTGTGTTCTGAACAGTAATTATGTGTTGACTGTTGCAGGCTATTCACAGCAACCACATTAGGAGCAACAGTTAGCAATCAGTATGTTTTAGAATTTTTAACGCTATTTGCATGAGCGCTTGAACTAAAGCCACGTAATATCTCTGACCGACTAAACATGGCAACAACTGTTATACAAATCATCTCTAATAGTTATATAGGGCAGCATCTGATATAAATAAAGGTTGGAAAGAATCATTACACAATTGCACGCACGCCTTCTAGCCCCATTGCGGCCGATGTTGGACCTACAGCGGTTTTGTGTAGGCAGCCCCAATTGGGCTTGGTGTTGTTTTTTAACCTAAAGCCCACTTCATGTTGCACGTGCCTTCCAATTCCCCACAAGGAGCCGATTTCGGTATCATGCAGTCCTGCCCGCCTTCCAGCTCCATTACGGCCCATGTGGGATATAAAGCAGTCTTGTGCGGGCAGCCCCAATTGGGCTGGATGTTGTTTTTGAACCTAGAGCCCACCTGCGGTTGCACGTGCCTTCACATTTACCACATGGGACCAATTTTGGTACTATGCGGGCACGCGCGCCTTCCAGCCCCTTTACAGCCTATGTGGGACCTAAAGCGGTTTAGCTAAGGCTGGCTTATTTGGGCTTGACGAGGGCTTGCCCAAATTGAGCTCTTATTCATATTTCACCTGCCCTCAAGTAACCTACAAGGGGCCGATCGGGGCAGCATGTGGGCATGTCCATTTTATTTGCCCCACTACGGCCGATGTAGGCCCCAGAAAGATATTATGGGGGCGGCCTCATTTCGGATCTATGAGGGCTTTCCCATAAAGAGCCCACATTTAGTTTGGATAGCCCTTAAATATTTGACAAAGAACCCTTGCGGTCTGGATGCAGGAATGTGCTCTGCATTAGCCCGAGTAACGCCGCTATGGGACCCATGCGGAAGGAACAGGGGCAAGCCCAAATGGGGCTTGAACACATTTGCCCCATGGGGGACCGATGCAGGTTTTATGACGGTTGCCCCAGCCCCACTTGCCGACATCGGACCTACTGGGGCCCCACATTCTGTGCTACCTATGGTAATTACGGACTCAGCTCTTACTATTTTTAACGGCAATCTGCTGATTTCAAAAATTGCTACGCCAATAGCGGAAATCTCGTTACTACTCCATGACAATGCACCACCTCAGCCACGACAGGTGATGATGAAGCACGTGGGCGTCTTAGGGTACTAAACATTGCTCCATGCTTCATATTCAGCCGTGGTGTTAGAGGTAGTTTAGTTGATACTATGGTGCACCTCCGCCGTGAAGCTGCCGCGGAAAACATTGGGACGAATTTACCTTCTAGCAGAAAGAAGGTGCAACTATGAGTCGTGCCTGCAACGTCCAGCCGCCACAGTACAACGCCGCGCGCGATGCTCACATCAGTTGCTAGCCAGCGCTTAATATTTGAGAAGTGGACTCGGATAACGTTGTTTAAAAAGGGTCTTTATAGTGTATATATGGGCTAGAAGAAAAAATATAAAGGGCCTCAGGTCATTTAGAGGCTCTCTGAGTACCGGTTTTCTTCCGCTGCTAGAGGAAGACTCTTGTTCACCATTGCTGTCAGCGTTTCAACACTGCGGTCAAACCATGACGGCGGTCACTTGACCATACCACGGGTTCCAGCAAGAGTCCTTGGGTGGCCGAGCAGGGTCACCTTTTAGTTACAATGCTGGGAGAGGGAAGACGACAGTCGCTCTTCGTCACCCTCATAAACATTTGAAAGTGTCCGAGCAAGGCGCTTTTTTGCTTACCAGAGCACCGCGCTCTCGACGAGGCTGGCCCCCATGTAGTTGAAGGTCCGCCGGTGCGCTTGCAGCACGAACAGTTTTATAGATATCAGGCACATATGCCACCAGCATCTCGGAACAATCGTCATTTAGCACTATGCTCACAACGTTATATTTTGGTGTGGTTGACATTTGGCTTCGCTGTCGTCCTCTACAAAGCGATTTGTCACCGAGCATTGCGCGGTGGAAAAATGACGGAATGAGGAGAAAGTGCTTCGTTCCTCGATGCAACTTCGGTTACAAGATGTGCTCTCAAAAAGGTCCCTGTTCACTACCCCAAAAGGTCAGGGCCTTAAGAGCATGTCGGCGTAAGAACCACTTGCTGCCGCCGATCTGACTATGTCTGCGAGAAATGTCTTGAACCGTGTTTTGTTACCAGAATATAGGAGGCCCATTGCCACGGACAGGTCAAAGTGCGCCACGAATTGCTGTTCTAGCGAGATAAGCCATTCCGACAATTCTTTCCGGTTGCCTGAAATGATTGTCGAAGAAGACACCAATACAAAGAAAAGAACCCATGTGTTGTCAAAGGTGCTCACCTTCCAGACGTCAGCGTATTGCAGAAGAATGTTCGCACAATCTTTTGCAAGGCCACCCGCCTTTTTATTGAATAATAATGTGTTCCTAAGAGGTGATAACGGCTGTATAGGAATGAAACCTGCTTAAACCATCACATTTGACCGTGGGAGTGATGCTGAATGTACCAGATTATGTTAGAACATACTTTTTACTCGGAAACACGCAAGCTAAGGTCACGAGGTGTTCCAACTTCAATACATACTATTTATTAGGCACTGGGACCAAAGTAAACATTTAACTTGGGCTGTCGGACTTCTCCAACATTAGTGCAGACTCCTGGCATTGCTCACTGGAACTAAAAATTGTAAAGACTGAACAAGCAGAAACACGGCCGTTCGGTCAAATGCCCTGCTTTATTATGTCTTCGTCTTCTCCTTCGCTCCTGCACTGTTCACTTCGTCGTCGCCTAGTACATTACACTCGGCCAAGACTGCGCTCGTCCCTTAATGAAGCACTACCACATCGCAGACATCTCATCTGCTCCACATGGCGTTTTTCTGGGGGGCTGTCCTCCTGGGTTGCCAGGATGATATTCGCATCAATAATCTTCGCTTATTGTCTCTTTCACCGATTGGCGCATTGCTCTCTATGCGGGACTCTGAGCAGTTGCCGCTTGGGCTTTCTGCCGAGGCCTTGATGATACCCAGTCGCAAAAACCACAGAAAATTTTCTGATGTTACGACAGAATTTCTGTGCGGTTTTTGACGAGAAACCTGTTGTGACAACAGAAAATTCTGTCGTAACATCACAAATCTCTGTAGTTACAACAGAAAAGTGCTACAGAACTACAGACAACAGAAATATACAGAAAAACTACAGAACTAGAGAAAATTACTACAGAACTACAGAAAAATCTTATGGTTACGACAGAACTACAGGATATTTTGTCGTGTTTTTGACAAAGTTCTGTAGTTTTTTTGACTGGGTAGTCATGCTCCTGAGCGTTTCTCCAATGCCAGTTATTTGCTGTTGACGTGCTCTCCTTGAGCGGTATTAGATGCTTTTCTCTGATCTGGAACTGCCATCGTGAGGCATCCGCAGTGGTGACAAAAACTGAAGAAGCTTCACCACAATACTTCTTGCTGCTGCCATCGTTTCCACCGAAAGCACCGTGCCGTGTACAGCTTCCCTGAGTATGCCTGTAGGTGTGGGTTCCTACCTTCCCGACGAACTCGCGACGTTTCTGCGCGGAATTTCCATCTAGCACACTGACATTGGCCGCAGTGAGGCCTTTTTCCCCTGGAATTACTTCACATTCAACTTCCTGCCCTTTCCGGATGCGGCAAAGTTTACGGGAGTGTTTTAACGCGGTGCGGTGGACAAAAATGTCCTCGCCAGTGTGAGTTCGGTTGATGAAGCCATAGCCGCCTACCACGTTGAACCATTTCACAGTTCCACTCATCCGCTCTCGAGAAACGGAGGCTTTCTTTGGGTGTTGCACCGCTTCTTTTTGGTGTGCATGCAGTTAACCTCACTTTTAGGATGCTCGTCCACGGGCGGGCTAGAGGCGGTACGGCACGAGCGGAGCTGCACTTCACCGTTTTCAATTGACAGAGCCACGTCACCAGACAAGAGGTAGTCTGCGCCCAAGATGAGATCAGCAGGCAAGTCCGCAAACACCGTGACGCCCACCAGGACCTTGCTGTCAGCCTCAGTCCGGATGCAGATATCGACTTCACTGAAGGGAACAGCACTTCCCCCCAAGCCTTGCAGAGGAGACGAGGTCCATTGTCTCATCGGGCCCGGTGCATGACGTTGAAGCAATGCCGTTCGCTGAGCTCCGGTGTAAACCAGTGCGGTCAGCTCGCCGATGCCGTCATCATGAACCGCCAGGAAGGGAAGAGGGTGGTTCTGGAATTGTATGCGTGGGCGGGCAGCATGAGGACAATCCTTGTACATGTGGCCCTGTTGTCCGCACGAAAAGCGTTGCTGTGGTGCTGCGGCAGATGTCCCGGCGGCAGCAAGGATCCCGTGACGACCCGAGGTGTCATGCGAGGAGGTCACTCGGTAGACAAAGATTGAGAGGCTGTCAGTGTCCTGTGTGGACATATTCGATGCGTGGGTGGCATCGTGAAGCCTGTCGACAATGTAGTGTTTCAATAACACGGAAAGTTGAGCTAGTTGGTACATATTTTTAAGGAATAACAGCGCGGAGACGAAGGGCAAGGAAGAAGACAACACTTGCGCAGGTGTTGTCTTCTTGTCTTCTTCCTTGTCCTTCGTCTCCGCGCTGTTATTCCTTAAAAAAATGTAGTGTTTGGCGGCATATGCGGGCCACTCGATGTTGCAGGCCTGAAGAAGGCGGACCTTATCGTAAATGTAAAGTGCGACATCTTCACCTGGAGCCTGGTGCCGCGCTCTCATCCTCGTGAGTTTGGCGTCGTGCGCACTGGGCAGGGGTGTAAACGCGGCAAGAAGGGCGGAGGTCCAGGCCGTCCAAGTGGTGCAGCGGCGGCCTTCGTACTGGTGCCAGGCGCGGGCGGCACCACGGAGATGGTCCTCCGCGACAGCGAGCGTGGTGGTTGGAGACCAGGCGGAACGCCGGGCAGCAGCGTCGACTACTTGTATCCACGCTTCGGCGTCGTCAGAAAATCCACGGAACTCCGGAAGCTTGAGTTTGAGTTCATTTTGATTTAGACAAAACTGTCTGGGTGAAGAGGGCTAAAGGTGACACGCGTGGTCACCTGACTGGGCCCTAGACACCCTGCATTCATGCAGACAGGGTTTGGAACACAGCAAGAACACGGAAAGTCTGGAGCATAGCAAGAACACAGCAAACGATTTCATGTTGCAATATATACATAAGAAAAAAAACACCTTTGTTACAAAACAAACAATACCCACAGATAGGTTTGCTTGACAAAAAAAACACCTTTGTTTCAAAAAAATAATACAAACAGATACGTTAATTTGACAGAGCGAAAAGAAAGACATTCCAGAAGAACTTGATCTTCCAAACAGTGTATAATATGCGAACATTGCATTGCTTACACACACCAGCTGGTTTAAACTTATTCACGTGGCATTCACTGAAGAAAATGACTAAAGAAGAAAATCTTTGCCTGTTTCCGGAAGGCAGGCAGAGAGGAACAGGTTTTCATGATATCAATCAGGTCAGGATAGAGGTTCAGGAGGTTAGGAATTTGCCAACTTAATAATTGTCTACCATAATTCGCCCGGCAGTTGTTCTTGATAAAAATGGTTTTCCTAAATTCGTAATGTGGCTCATGTTTTGTATATTTGAATATGAATAGTGCTGGATTGCTTTTAAAATCTGAAAAGGCAACCTCTGACAATCGCAGCTTAAATAATGATTCAATGTCCAGAATTCGATTTCGCCTAAAATGTAATGATGTCGATTCACGTCGTGATAGATTTTCAATAAAGCGGACACCTTTCTTCTGTAATAAATAGAGGCTTTCCATATTTGTCCTCGAAGTGCTGCCCCATACAAGCAGGCAGTAATGTAGGCGCGAGTGAACAGTGCTGAAATAGAGCTGATGCCGGAGATAACGAGGCAACAGTAAACGGAACCGATTGAGCATACCAATGCATTGTGCAACGCTGCGTTTAATGAAGCGAACATGACAAGACCAACTCAGGTTTTCCGGAAACTGAACGCCTAAAAATTTGATTTCTGAAACCCGTTCTAGTGGTCGCGACTGAAATACCACTTCATTACTAATATGAACAGCCTTGTTAACTGGAGTAAACACAATGTACTTTGTTTTGTCAACATTTAATGCTAGCTCATTTGCAATAAGCCAATCAGATAAATTCTCAAGCCATAAATTTACATGTGGAATTAAGAAGTCTAAGTTTTCTGCTGAAAAAAATACACTTGTATCGTCGGCGCAAAGGATGATAGGAGGAGTTTCTGGTAGAGATACAATGTCGTTAATGTACAGAAGAAACAAGGTAGGTCCTAAAATTGACCCTTGGGGAACCCCAAATTTAATCAACCCAGACTCGGAGGTGAAACCATTGACTACAACATACTGAGAGCGGCATGAAAGGTAATTCTGCAATAGTTTAAGTGGAACCCCTCGTGTTCCATAAAATGGCAGTTTGTTAAGAAGTATATCATGTTTAATTGAACCGAATGCTTTACTAAAATCTAGAAAAACACCTAATGTGTACAGATGATTTTCTATGTTTTTGATAAGCTTTTCCTTGATACTAAGCAAAGCAGATTCAGTCGATTTATTTTTTTAAAATCCGTATTGGCTAGAAGAGATTAACTCATGTTTATTAAGGTAGTTAGTGATTCTAATATTAATCACTTTCACTACTAGTTTGGAAAACAACGGGAGAACTGATATAGGTCGGTAATTACTGATGATATTTGCAGCACCGCCTTTTAACAAAACAGCCACTCTTGCTATCTTCATTTTGTCGGGGAAAACACCTGTTGTCAAGATTAGATTTGTCAGATGACAAAGTAGATTAACTATTAAGTCAGCAATTGCTTTAATTGGTGCTACCTTTATGTCATCAAAACCACAGGAACAGCTGTTTTTAAGGCCAAGTATTATGTCATTAACCTCTGAAGGAGTTGTGGGATATAGGAAAAGGCTATGTTGTACATTAAATCCTACGTATTGTCCAGTAATTCTGGACGTTGTTGCACGAAAGGCTCCAAGTGCCAAAAAGCGCCTGTTAAACTCATTAGCAAGATCTTTACCACTAAGATCAGTTCCTCCAATTGTCATTTGAGTTGGTACGTTCTTCTCCGGTTTCTGTAGATCTTTTACTGTACGCCAGGTTTTTTGAGGGTCAAAATAAACATCCGAGAACTTCTGAGCGTAATAGTTAATTCTAGACTTTTTTATATCAGCACCTAACTTATTTCTAATTTTTCTATACTCTTTCAGGACTGACAAATCTTTCGATTTTATAAACTGGCTGAAAAGTCTATTTCGTGCATTGATTCGTCTAAGCAGGTCTCGCGTAATCCAAGGCTTCCTTCCTTTTCTGCATTTGGCTGTTGCTACAACTGGGAAAACGCATTCATACAACTTTATTATTTTATCCAAGAATCTGTCGTGCAAAATATTAGGATCCTCCTCGCATAGTAATTCGCTCCAGTCTATAGAGGAAACGAGTTGACGAAAATGGTCAATTTTGATCTTGCTTATAATCCGGAAATTCTGTGGTCGATCGGTACGTTCGACGATCTGTTTATATGACCTTTGAATGAAGCAGAAAGTTGATAGGTCTGACGTCACTCAGGAGGACTCCTGCTATTGTACCGTGAATATCGCTGTTTGTTATACAAAGATCAATAAGTGTTTCGCTGGAGTGTGTGATGCGGGTAGGTTTTGTGATTATGTTATAAAACCCATTGGCCGATACTATATCAACGAATTCATTCACAGAATGTGACTGTTCTAGCATGTTAATATTGAAATCAACCATTATTACCACAGGTTTACTTTGCAAGGCAAAATCATCCAATACAGCGTCGAAAAAATGAAAAAACTCTTGAAGGGACGAAGAAGGTGGCCGATAAATTACGCCAAAGATGAATGCACCTGTCTCAATAAAAAGTGACTCGTATGCGGGGCTCAAAACTGCGCATTGCGGGAGCAGTTCATAAGGAATACTGTTTTTCATGTACAAAGCTACACCACCCCCTTTTTTGTTTTTCCTAAACAGTGCTTCACATCTGTAACCCGGAAAGCAGACAACATCGTTCAAATCAGTGTACCACGTTTCAGTGAAAGAAAGCACGTCAAAATCATGATCTAATGTCGACAAAAAAGTACCTACTTCTTCTTCTTTGTTCTTTAAGCCACATGCATTCAGATGATAAAAATAAAAGCATCCAGATTTAGTTTTTGCAATCTTGATACATCTAAAGGAGTTGGCATCGTGATAAGGGCTGCTCTCCATAGCGACTGTCATTCACAGTAGAAATTCACTACCGATGCAGCAAATCATGTCATCTTATCAAAGTCACTTTCATCACGGATGCGGATTGCACTGACGCCCTCGGTTTTCCGCACAAAAATGTCACCATTTTTTTTTGCCATACAAAGCGATAGTTCTTTTCTTTGCCTTTTCCATTCGCTAACCAAAGAAGGCGCTTATTGAAAGGGGTGAGGTTGTCCAAAAATTTCAGGTCAGGTGCTTCATCCAGGCAACTGACCTGACAAATCCAGGCGGAACGCCGAGCAGCAGCGTCGACTACTTGTATCCACGCTTCGGCGTCGTCAGAAAATCCACGGAACTCTGGAAGTTGTACCGGCGGTACTGGGTATCCAGAGGACAGCGAAGCGCGGCCAAGCGCTGCGGCGAAAGTAGCATTTACCTCCCGGAGGGTGGAGAGCAATTTGGGAAGGAGAGCCGCCAGAGCCGAATCCGCCGAGAAGGCATGGACGCCGTTCTCGGTCGGATTTGAAGTTCCGGGCGCCAGATGAGCCGGTCGTGTGACTGCCCGGCCGCTTCGGAGGAGGAGCGGGTCGGGGAGGTCCGGGTTGGGCCCGAAGATGGTCGACTGCGCCATTGTAAAGACTGAACAAGCAGAAACACGGCCGTTCGTTCGAACGCCCTGCTTTATTCTGTCTTCGTCTTCTTCTCCTTCTCTCCTGCACTGTTCGCTTCGTCGTCGCCTAGTACATTACAAAGTATTTTGTTACTGAGACTTAAACGAGAGGCGAGATTATTTGCCTGTGAACAATATGGCACGCATTCCCTGCATAAAATGTTGATTTATTGTCTTGCCTACTTGTACATCTATACGTTAAGGCCTGCCTAGATGCGAACAACCCAAAGTTTATTTGTAAAACTAGTGAATGCACAGAATACCTTTTAAAGTATATTGTTGCCGGGACTTTGTATCGTTTGTTCTGCAATTGCTTTAATTTTTATGTTAAAGATTTCTCTCTCTAATGTGTCACTATCACCTTAATCATTTGTTAAGACCTGCTAGCCTTAATCATGATTGCTACCCTTCACTGCCGTCTGTCAAAATACATGTGCTTACGAGACAGTGCCATTTGCCTAATTTCTTATGCCCTGCATAAAAGCATGTGCATCTCCTCTGCCTTCCCACGAGTATCAGCTTAAAATAATAAAAATGTACATTCATAATATGCTGCCTCACGAAATCGAATAGGAGGGCTGGGTAGGGAAAAATAAATATTTTAATTGTGAAAACTTTATATATTAAAACACAATGCCAATGCCCAGCAGCACATGATCGCTGCGATTGTAGATCGGCATATCGTAATAAACTGCGATTACAAATCAAATTGCCAACAATAACAGCTCCATGTAGCTTAACTGGTACCCGATTAAGGTTAGTAAATCGGATGAAGTCAGCGTCGCAGCGCCTGAATTCCTATTATCACGCATAGCCTTTCGACATATGTCGTTAAAAATTAAACAGGAAGGGTTGAGCGCACTACCTTTATTAGGCGGCTTTTTAGACTAGACTGGCGAGCGAGCTAGAGTAACAGACGCGCGGATACACAGTACTCAAAAGAGAGGTGCTACGGCGCGCCTGCTTCCGGTCGGTACCATGTTTCGCCTTCAGGAAGACATAGAACCGCAAAAAAAAATAAGCGACAAATATTTCTCATAATATCACCTCACTCGCTGCTCGCGTGTTCACTCTGTGCGCACACACAAACACTGTCCACGAAACTAATACGATACACCGTAGGACTGTCCCAGCCATAGGAACGGTCGGGATGGGTGGATGGAATATAGGAGCGTCCCCTTTGAAGCGGGGTAGTAACATTTGCTATGGTGCTCAATTTTCTATCTATATCTTAATTATTGTTTTATATTGGTTACCTATACCGTCATTGTATTTACTGACTTTTTGTTTTTACATTACTAACATTATGTCATTTTCTGCTTTTAAAAGTGTACTGAATAAAGGAAAATTGCCGTCGAGATTTGCAGCGCAGATGGTAGCTATCGCATTGGAAGTGACCAAAACAATCCACTTTATGAAAAGGAAGCAGCGGAAAGTAAGTCTTTTAATGAATATTTCTCAAATCGCCGCACCTAGCGGGCTTCTACTAAAGATCTGACAAAACCTGACATCACGTCACAACACCCCCATCACAGCCGGTTGCCCCAGTTCATTTTTCCTTTCCCCCGTGGCACTCATAAAGCGCAGGGACGTACGTGCTCTTTTCTTTTTTTGCTTCTCGTGTTCCTGCGCACAATTCATCGTTCCCTTCCTGCACGCAAACAATTGTCCGCAATACGCGCCCTCCGTACGCGTCCCCATCGACCTCCCTCGTGTTAAGCATTCTACTCTTCGGATCATTGTTCACGGCGCAACGCGGGGTAACGGACGCTGCGTGTAGACGGTCAATCAACTTTAGGTGCGGGGATAGCAGCGGCGGCGGGATTGCGGGGCCATGACGTTGTTGAGGGAAGCTGTGACGCCACACCCGCCGGCTAACAGTAGGGAGAGCGCTGCCTGTGACCCGGCGGCCGACCAGAAAACATGAAAAATACAGCCATCCGCTTAAAACTGACCCGAATTTTGTGTCTGTACTAGAGTAATCGTGTCTTAAGAATGAAATGGTGGTACTTTCTCAATATTCTTGGATATTTGTTCGGTAACCTTAAAGGCACGAAACTTCCAGTCATTTTTTGCTAGCCTAAACCGCTGTATCACTAAACCCCAGAGCTTCAGGCAGAGTGACCGCGCCAGAATCGACTTCCGTGTGGATACCATTACATTCGAGCATAATATGGCCAATTGTTTCACTGGAGTTACCACATAGAGCATACAGCCCGGCTCCCGCTTGCGCCATCTCGAGGCGGACGAGGGAAGTAGGGACAAATGTGACTCCCCTCCGGGTGCGTCGTCATATCAACTAAACTACTTCTAAAACCGTGATAGTCACCTGACCTGGAAAGAATTACTTATTTCATCGTCCTCATCGCGAAGAACAGAGCGAGTACCCTAGCACGGCAACCAGCAGAATAATATTTAGAAGAATGCTCTTCCAGAAAAGAAATAATAAAGAAGACATTAGCGATGGTCTGAGCTAGCAATCCATCATTGGCAGACGTGCGTAGTCTCAAGCAGAGAATTTATATAAAGTGATCTTACTCCCCTTCAATTCGGTTTTTTGTGAGTGCCTTTTTTCATGCCATTAATATGAAGTTTATGAACGAACCTCGTAATTCAAAGACGTCAAAGACATGACGTCACTGTTGTTTACATTTAGGGTGCGCTGAATGTGGAAAGGCTTAAGGACATACGTCTGCATTTATATTAGCAGCATAAGCGTAATCTCCTCTTAGCGCGGAGAAAACACTTTTGGCGATTCCAAGCAGCTGTCTGTCGCGCTTTCTTCAATATTTCTTTTTAGCATCAATCTAAGGAGAATTCCTCCCCTAGAAGAGTGTGCGTCAGTGCACGCTCAAAAAATGGCATGGAAAAGATATCTGCATTTTTTGTGCGAAAGCTATTTTAAGAGCATTGAAACCGTAGACTTGGTTTCCAGCAAGATGTAATTGTCGTGTCATGTACCACTAATAGCTTTACTTTGTCTCTTCCTTGTATTAAACCAAAGCAAGTTGCACTTGTCGGTGCAGCATTAGTAAAGGTTATTTTTTGTTTTAGACAAACTCCACTGGCACAGAGCATTCTGGCACAGAGCATTTTAAAAGTCTTGCAGGAGCATACTAGTAAGCATTATGTAACTCTACATGTCACAGTCATGTTAGTATTTCTAGATATAATTTTTTATTTATTATTCATCACGTTCAAGGACGAAGTTGAAGGGTGTGTTATTGACGATTGACACCCATAGATGCTAAATATTGAATTTGTACTAGGAAATTTTTTTAACACGGAATTGCAACACTGCGTGCCGTTTCTGTGAACTACAACCTTAGCATCTGTATGAGACCTTGTGTGTCGCAGTAAATACATTCCGTTGTGTCCGTAACTTGCATTGCACTACTTTTACTTTCTAGACTGAATAGAAAAAGCAATTCAAGCATGAACGTTGCCCCTTTATGACGGATATTTGTGGGAACATCATAATTTATTTAAATTTTCGTTTTGTTTTCAGTCATGCTTGTTAATTCCAATATGCAGTTATTCCAGTGTGCATCCTTGTGTTAAGCGCCGTTTATTTATTATGTCACTTTACCAACTACCCCATATGTCTCTTCTTTATTTTTTCAATTTGACCCAGGGTTGGTCATCATCACAAACTTGGTATTTCTTAACGCTGAATAAATCCCTTAATTATTATTACACAAGATATGGCCGCAATGGAATCCAGTTTTCCATTCGGTTACCGAAATAACTGATCATTCTGCTTTTAAATCTAATTTATGTAACTTATTATTACCTAGATCATATAAGCCTTGCAAATGACATTTGTTTATTCTTTTTCTATTGACGTGCTGTTAAGCACACCTTGTTTTTTTTTTTCATATTATGCTGCTTATAAGCACTATGATACACTTGACTGGCAACCTTTCCTTGTCGATTCGCCAAATTGTTTAAAGTTTTTACCTTGTACGCTGCGTGCTTTTTGTTTTTATTTTAATTTGGTCCCAATAGCGGTGAATTGGTTATGTTGCATTGCAGTAAATTACAGTAACATCGTGTTATCTGCGAGCTAGACATACGCTCACATTTGTAAAACACTGATTCCTGCTTTTTAATTTTTTTTTTCTGTCGCACCCGACTCTCCTCTTTAATGCCATAGCGCCCTGAAGGTACTGAAATTGGGAGAAGTTAATAAACCGATTAAATCTGAGCTCACCTGGACCTGTGCGGGACACTTAAATTTTCATTCACCTGAAAATTTTCATTCGCCTATGGTGAGCTAATAAAATGACATATTGTGACGCAATGCAGAAAGTCATGTTTGTTAAATAATTTATTATACACAACTCAAGAATATTTTGTCTTGCGCGCCCTACGCTTTGCTTTCCTTACGGCGTCTTCACAACAATGAGGCCAATAACCACTCTTCTCCTCATTTCTTTCATCCTTGTATGGCTCCGGTGGGGGGCAGCTGTGCAAAATACTTAAGTAAATAAATATATAAAGAAACGCATGGCATTTGCAGTGCCGTGCACATACATAGCAGTATTAGCGGTGTTGGATTAGAATGAGGTCTTTCATCATCTGAAGCATTTATCTGCAGTTAGCCGCCCTGAAGACCATAATGCTCGCACCACTAGCAGAAGCAAGGCAATAAATGAAACGTTTTGCACTGCGACTTTATCTAAACACGCTGTCTTCCTGCCAGTGTCGCGAAGCACCAATGCATACGAGTACTGTACCAACTAGGTACAATCGCTTCATTTCAGCTACGTAGCTTCCTAAGGCAATCTTGGTCTATGAGGCGTGCTGCTGTTTTAACGGGTTTCATATATCTGGCTAGAATAAACATAGAGCTTATTGCCACCTCGATTGACAACATAAAGAGTATCCCAGGGAATATGCACTGTTGTAATATATAAACCTCATGTACTTTGCACCGCCTCACAGTCTTTAAAGAAGGGGAAAATAAAAAAAAACAGCACAGGTGTTCGTCGGTCTTGAAAAATTGTCGTTTCGTCAATTGTAAATAAATTTTCCTTAAATCACACTGTTATAAAGTACGCAAAGACACAGGTGGAGGCTCTAGCTTGCAGAACATTTTTTCCACTGGCCGGGGATACAGCCGTCAATTCGCTGGATTGCCACATCCACCTTTTGCTCCGGCTCAAGACAGGGACTCCCAGCGAGCATGATCTAGTGCTTAGCTGCAAGCTTTTTTTAGACAGCCTGATGTTGACGTCAATTAGTGCCTCAGAAGGTACGAGCGAGTGAGAGCGAACGACCGCTGCGATTATATGGTGAAACAAGGCTCCGTTCCGTCTTATTTTGAAGCAACCGCTTCTTTGCGACGAATAAAGAGGTTCTCTAGCCAAATAGGAGAGCTTTAAAGAGGATATTTTGCGGTTGTTTTGCGGCGGAACTGCGAAAAATAAACGTTCTGAGCAAACAATACTTGGAGCTCAAGTAGTTTTCAAGGCTTGATCCACTGCCGGGAGTTTCAGCGAACACTTTCAAGCATTGCTAGAACTAGTAAGTTCAAGCAGGATGAAACTGTGGCAAGGGATACAACATATTGCAAAAATTTGTTATTAGCATGTTAATTATTATTATGCCATCAATAAGCTTTGTATTTATCGCATTTGAAGTTATTAGTCCCAACGGAAAGTTACGAAGCCGTGAAGAAGGCAAGGCCATCTCAGTTTCTGAAGCGAGGAAAAACACATTTTCCAGAGGCCTGCACCGCAAAAAAGTGGACACTTTTCTTGCACGCAGCGAAACTACACGCACAAGGGCATTTGGAAGTTCGGTACACACCGGTCGTTCGGTAGTGACGTGTGCAGGGGGAAGAGAGTTGTCTGGACAACAAGCGGTATTGTGCTACGTAGTGAAGAATGGTTCTAAGGTAAGGCCGTTCATTTCCAGCTGCACGGGAGGTATGTTCGAGTACGAGGGAGAGTAATAAAGTACATGGCACGTTCAGTACATCCAGCAGAACTAATTTGGCGCAGTTTCACACCAACGCCTCATCAACTTTACGCATAGTCTACACCGAACCTGCTGCCCGTCTCTCGTGCTGAATTTCGGTTTCGCGCCAAAAATGCGTTTTTTTTGCTATGTGCCGCTTTAAGAATAACGTTTTCTAGGATAAAACACACATATGACATAGTCCTCTCCACAGCTTTCAATTTGTCAGTGGGACTAAACTCTCAACTGCAAACAAAATAAATTTTTAGGGTGAAAGCTTTTTGTGGCTCATACCCGCGACCATGACACTGTCCGTGTGGTCACGAAGAATGTCACATTCTTCGCGAGGTTCTGCGAGATGGTGCGAGATTGTGAGGTTATCACTTAGGGACGTTATTTGCCATTCTATCATAAGGAAGGTAGTTAAATATATAAATCCTGTCTCAACAAAGAATCCAACCTCTATCGCTTCGATCCCCAACCGAGCGCTTTAACCAGCTCAGCCACGCCCGGGATTTATTTTCCAGCATGGTATTTATTACACTGAAACAATATCCTATGTACAGGGACCGTGTACAGAGTATTAGGAAAAGAACATCAGATCAACTTGAAGTGCAATAGGATACATTCAGTCACAAAACTCTAACGAGGCAATGTAGAGCCCATCACTAAGAGTGAGTGATACTCAGGTTCAAAGTCAGCCTGTGCACACAATTCCCTTAAATAGAAAATCATCCTAGAGAAGTAGAATTTTGTACAAACAACATATGCACAGTGGCTCTCTATCATACGCCTTTTTCACAGTCTGTGTAACCCAATCGGAAAGAACGTGTCTAAAGGCTTATCAACAAATGGCAATGCAATGAGGTATAGTAGAGAATGCCCATTATCGTGAAACGTGCATAATTATGCTCCCTCTCTACCGTGATGATGATATTAGGCACGACAATAACACTGAAATTACTGATAATAGCAATGATATTGTTCCTGCAACCTTTTGTCTCTTTTCACGTCTCTGCTTTTAAGTCTGCCTGATTTCGCGCCCTCATAGTCCATGAGGACCTTTAACTGTTAACCAGGGAACTGGAAAATTATGCATTGTAGTGAGCCCAGTGATGTCGGAGAAAGAAAAAAGTTGGACCTTTGCTTAGCGGAACCGCAGAAGTACACACATTGTTATCAGCACACATCATTTCAACTGCACCGGTGATGTCATTAGTGCCCGTCACCTGTGCTTTACTATGGCGGCATCGTCTCGACATATCTTTGGATACGGCTACCGGCAGGTAGTAATGCCACAAAATAACTTTCTTTGCTGTCAAGAAGATAATTAAAAATAAAGAAATAGTAGCTATTTGCCCTGCGAACCGAACATCCATGCCTTCTATGCCTAACCGAGCGCTTTAACCAATTGCGCCATACCCGGGATAGTAATATGCACCTCATACATGTCCTTGGCTACCGAGAGTGTGATAGTAGCGACGACAATGACGCTGCAATTAGTGCTACTATCAATGATGACATCAGCAATGATGATAACGGTGCATTTAGTTGATAATGAAAATCTGAGGGTTTCAACACTCCTGAACCGAATGTAGAGCGAAATCGTTAGCTGCAGGTGACCGAGCGTTGCATCGAACTTAAACAGCTTTCCGTTGGACGCATCAAAGTTCACCAGCGTTAGAGGCAAAGTACCCGTGCTCGAACCCAATTGCCGGCGGCTGCGTTTCGATCGAGGCAAAACAGAGAGGTGTCAGTGTGCTGTGCGATGTCTGTGCACGTTAAAGATCCCCAGGTGGTCGAAATTACACCGTAGCCGTCCACTAGGGTAGGGTGGCTAGAAGGTGAGGTGGGATGAACGCGGCGCGCTTTTCATAGAAAGCGGTGGTCCTCCAAGCGTAACAGCCGCTGAGGCTAAATGAAGCCCTGCAGCATGAGTCGCCGTCAGCATTCCGGAGGAGATTTGAACACATCCATGGAACCCCACGTGACAGGAGCGGTGGAGTACCGTCTAAACACGCTTGCCGGAGAAAATACGACATATACTGCGCCTCTCCTTTCCTGTAAACCAATTGTAAATATATGCAGCACTGCAATGAAAGCTGATATGAGGAAAACGCTGAGAAGCAAATAATGTAGATGAAGGGTAGGCTTTCGCCATTCTCCTGTTAAAGGACACCGCGGAGGAGTCGGCGGGGGCCTCCGCGCGGTAGCTGCGCACTCTGTGACGTCATTCCCTCCTGGTGCATGCGCAGCTGGCGCAGCGGCGACTGCACCTCTGAGTTACCCGCCCAGCGGAGGAGTCGGTGGTGGTTCCGACGCGGCTCTTCAGCTGTTCTCCGTGCGTCGTCACTCGCTCCTCGCACATGCGCAGTTCTGGCTCTCCGGGGTTCCGCGAAATCATTCCGACCTAGCATAGTGTTGCTTTCAAAACAATACCGAAAGCAAACGTGATCCACCGCATGCGCCAGCGACGCTTAGGCATTCGAATTTTTGCGGTGCAGATACCACAGCGCTCTGTAAATTATTAGTTAATGTTATTCAATAGTCAACTGGACAATAGAACCATTTTGCAGAGTTTATTCATGCAAAGTTTTTCTCTTTTAAGGCCATTGTTTTTAAGTGTACCTGATTTTGCGCGCTGAGACGCTCCGTGGACACTGAAATGTTAACGAGGGCTTTGAACTGCTATGCATGTTAGTGAACCCAGTGATGTTGCACCAAGCAAAGAGTTGGACCTTTTCTTAGAGGTATCGCAGATGTAAACACATTCTTATCAGCACACATTACTTTAACTGCACCACAGTTGTCAACAAGCACTTCCGAACATCAGGAGCACTGCAGTGTGGACGGTGCAGTGCGAAATTTTGGCGAATCGCCAACGTTATTTGAGTGATGAAGGGAGATATTGGTGCTCCTTCGAAGAGGGGCTTACACTATACTCCGGATCCTGCGAGAAGTATTTCGGAACTGGAATTCTGTGTGCCGTGATGATGTCCACTGATGAGAAGCATGGTACAGAAAAGGCATTAACGATGGGAAACTTCAAAGTATGAGGTGTCATTTGAAACGGTAAATTAATGAGTCGAAGGGCTGACATTGCATTCTAACGCTGAACTTTCTTTTTAATGCACCGGCTAAAATTTGGGGCTATGTGAATCTGCAGACTAAGCAGTGCATTTCTAATGCTGAAATTATTGCCACAGAAAAAGTTAATAAAAATAATGTTTTGTTTTCTTGGTGATGGCACTTTGTCTATTATTTGTCACTACTGTGCCGGAAGTAATATTTCTGATATCAAAAAACTTTTCTGTTTATTATTAACAGAAACACTTCCCTATCAGGTGGTATTTCTAATTGATTGCGTGTTCCTTACGGAAATGTTTTACTCTTCTGTAACTATTGGCTGTTTTCCTAACGCATGGAAACAAGCCAAAATAGCAACATTGGTTTAAACCCAGGCAACACAGCAGGCGTTAAGAACTACTGACTAGTTTCTCGCGTATGTACCAGTCTAAACGTCTGGAGTGCATTGTGTGCAAGCACCTGTCAATGTACTTTGAAACAAAATTTGTGAGCTCTGTGCAACGCAGATTTAGTAAAGGTGCGTCTGCAATCACCCAATAAGTTGAACTGCTTCTTGGCGCTTCGGAAATAATTTTTATTTGTTTATTTAGATGATTTCAATGCTTTTGACTAGGCTTTTCAAAAGCAAACATTTGCTGAAAATCAAAAGAATGCTAAAAAAATCCTAACCTCACGGCGTGATTCACTACAGTGCCGTCAGCAGTATATTGAAATAGACATGCAGAGATCGAGCTTACAACTGGTTATATCCGGAGTACTTACGAAAGTGCCCTGAGCTTGCTTTTATTTCTGGTTTTTATCTATTACCTATCAATAGTTTTTTATGCTTCATGAGATCATTCGCCCATGAATGCCGTGTTTGCATAACGAAAAATGCTTGGCAGACCAATTTAAAGTACAGTCCACTCCAGAAAACAATAAGAATTGGTGTCATGATTATCAAATGGTAATGCATCTTATAGAAGCATATGTATCTCTATTACAGGGAACAATGACATCCTCCTGTTTTCATACCTAAAATATATATGCCATCATACATGACAATGACCTTCCAGGGAGGGGAGAACAAATTACTAGGATTAATTTATATAAGCGACTTGCGGTGAAATAGGCATGTAGATGAAATAGCCAATAAGGCTAATAAGGCGCTTTACATTTTAAAGGGAAATCGCTGTACACTATGCATGGAAATAAAAACTTGGCCTTGTCAGGCCTGCTCCAGATTGCTCTAAAATGATCTAATATCCTTACGATAGCAAAGCGTAGAAACCGGATAGGACAAAAAGTGAGGAATGGATTCATGTGTAAAAAGTAAAGTTGACTTCATTCTTCTACAGAAATTTGTCAGTTTAAATCTTCCTATTTTATAAATATCTATAAGTGAAATATTTTGATATTGTCACTAACAAAAGTTCTAGACGCCACCGGACTGTTAATTTTTTCCTGGAGTAACCGACACCAATACACATAAGTAAAGATTCCTACTTAGAATAATAAATTACTGAAAAAAGCTTCCCAGTTTCTCAGTCTGGTCTGCTCCTCATGATACTTTTCTGATTGATTTACGAGGGGTTAATTATTTCGAGAGTGCATGGTTGTCTATCGGCATTGTTGACAATAATTTTGTGTTCTTGTTTATGCAAAATGTTATCGCACACGTCCCCTGCGGATATTAAATTGAAGTGTTTGTTTTTAGCCTAAGGTTTTATGAAATGCACAAATATCCATTGCCTTTGTGATCTGCGGTTACTTATACGTATAGCGCGCTTGGCCTAGCCCGACAATTTGGCACTGATGGCCATAATTTCTGTCCTCCTGTTGTCTCCACTTATCTAATGACCCATCTAAAGCACTGGCAGTATAAATAGAGAAATAAAAAAGGCTGCGCTTGGTAGGAAGAACTCCTGATCTTATCCAAATTTTACGCTCACAATGCACGAAAAGCTGACAATAGCAGGCCCTGATACCTATTCTGTGCAAAAAACGATGGAATAAAGAGGCAGCCACGCAGGCAAAGTGGCTCGTCAAAAACTCAAGCCGACTCTAGTCCCTGTCCCGATGATGGTTGCATGGAATTTTGGTCATTTATAGTGCACGTCACCTGTGGTTTACGATGGCGGCATGTCTCGACAAATCTCCGGATACTGCTATCGACGGGCAATAATGTCATAACTGCTTGCCGCATCCATATCATGACACTGAAACTCGGTGACCAGCAACATCTTTGGGCACGTACCACTACTACTATGGCAACAATCGTCGCTTAATGCTCACCATATTGTTATGGCGCCAGTCTAAATCTGGAAACACACAGGTTACCCTCCACTCCCTCCCCCTCCTGAAAAAAAGGTGATGCGGCCGTTGGGGATGAGGCCACCGCAGTCAACGTCTTCGACACCTTTGCTCGTATTCACATCAACGAACAAATTTTAATGTGGATAAATGTAATTTGCACTACGCCTCTAGTAGGCAATTGTGCTAAGATGCTACGTATGACAGTGAAGAATGCTTTGGCGCAGAAAATATTGTTAAGCTGTGATTAGCCTGTGGTATTTCCTGACGTAGAGGCTGAATCCTTAGTTCCACTTGGCATGCATCCTGCAAACATAGTTTCTGGTTGTCAAGTGTTTCACAATATATCTGCGGTACAGTGTAATTCTATTCTTGAAGCTACTTCGGCATCTACAAATAAAGATATGCCAGTACTACCGTACTGGCATATCTTCATTTGTAGTGTCAACGGAAAAGATTTGTTTTTACTTTACAATGGTCATAGCTCTTCCTGAGTATCATTTTCTGATATCGGTTCATTTTCTGTGCGCCAGGTTGAGTTGTAAATAGGATGTCAACCGGCTTCATATAGGCTTTAGTTTTTATGCGTAGCTGTAGAAGTCATGGTGGAACGCGCTGAAGTTACATGGGATGAGATTATTTGTTTCCTTTGTGTCTTAACCCAAATTACCAAGGGCTTCCGTACGATACTTTAATAATCCTTCTACGAGCACAGACGCTCGTGGAATTTTCGACGAGAGAACAACCCGATGTACATCTGTATAAATGTAAAGGCAGTATAAGAATAGTATCAGAGAAGTTTTGGCTCTTTCTTTATTTGTATATTCACGAATACTTAATAAAAGTCGAACATTGATCCCAAGTTGAACAAAACATCTTAGGTGACGATTAAAAGCAACTCAAAAATATGGAAAAGCGCGGAATGAGCCAGCAATAACAACTTCATACAGACTCGAACATCAACATACGACAACAATATAATCATAAAAAAGGAAGTCATTTTACTAACAAACTACATTCTACTACAGACATTCTACTGCTAGCTACAACGGCTCTTCGTCTCGCTCTCTTTATATTAGACTGATAGTCCCAGCTTTCATAACTGTCTACTGTGAGTGCGTTTCATATGCCATTTTAAATTCCTGTAGAGAAGAAACAGTAAGCCCCTAGTGACGTTTTACATGTAAAGGTCGGAATCACGCCTCGCCTCTATTTGCATTGTCTATTTCCATTTATTTCGCCCAATCAGCGGTGACTACCGTCGAGTAGCCGTGGTTTTTCTTAACTACCTTCAGTGGTCCTCTGAATTTTCAATACTGCTATGAGGTTCCAAGAGCCTTAATTGTACATTTTTTCTCCACTCGTTTATTTAGGCATTTCATTTTTCAAGTGCTTTTCTCATTTTCGCACATTGCACTTCGTTGCAGAGCATTTCTCGAATTTACGGAGAGCAGATGTGCTGATAAGGGAAGGCCTCTAGTGGTTTAAATAGGCAACGGAAATTGGCAACATAGTGGAAGGTGTGAGCGTGAGAAGTGACCGGGTTTCATTGGGCCTGCGGAGGATAGGATGAACCGAAGGAATTTTTAACCGAAAGGTGGCTGCTGCACTACGACTGGTTTTTGAAAACAGTACAGAGCTTGAGAATATTGTTACCTGGTGACAAGCAAAGAGGCGGCCCAACATCCCAGTGGTGTTTTCTGCTGCAGCGCTCGTACTCATCCAGCCAGTCGTCAACGTCTTGCTTGTCTTCGCTATTAAAGATGGGAGGGTGGCGGATCTTCGTGAGTACGACGGGCTGAGCCGATATTGCTGCGATGGCAGGGGCTGCCTCGGTGGTCATAGTGATCGTTGTTGGCGTCGTTGTGAGCCCAGGTAGATGGCGGCCACTGCGCAAATCCAGCTTTTCGCAGTGTAAATGTGCTATTCTGAGCTCACGGGGATCTTGACTCACCTCCACTAAGATAATACGTGGCAAGGAACACAACGGCTGAAGACGCGTGAATGTCCCGTTGAGCACCAACCTTCTCGTAGGCCAACTGTTGCTATCACTTCGCCTTCTTCTGTGTCGCTCTTGCTGATCGTGGTCTTCTTCAACATCCATCGAGGCAGGGCATATATGTCAGAATATATAGCGTTCTACTGTGTTCTGAGTGACTCTGCTCTCTAAATTCTTAAATTATTAAGATACTCCATATCTCTCCTATATATCTTATAAACCTAAAAATCTTATCAGAGTAGGTAAAAATTCTTACATCTAAAAGATTTCCCTGCTATAATTTAATAATATCAGCATGCTTTACGATGTTGTGCAACAATGGATGTGCTAATACCAAAAGAAACTAATGGTTTCAAATAGCCCAAATTAAACATTCCCTTTGCTTCTTTTTTAATGCACCCGTCGCATTCGTTCTTCATATGCGCGCACACACGCAAGAGGGGAGCGGATGTTTTGCTGTGATATGCAGAAAATATTTTCTTACACTAACATCTGATGCTTATGAATGTATCGAAACATAAATGCGTCTTACCCTGTTACCAATGCTTGATGGGCGTGGCCAAGGCAATACCACATCTGACAAGGGTCACTGGTTCTAACCATAACGCCATTTGAGACAGTTACACCATTAAGGGTGCAATTGCCTGCATAAAAAAAGAGCAATTACTTTAATGGTGGACTGTAAAACCAATAAGTTCGGACAGTTATTGAACTAAAAATTGAATATATTTCATATCGGGACCTTATAAAATATTCCAAGCGGGCAGGATGTATACTTTTTGAAATTGGAATTGGTTTATTGATTCCTCGTACAAGCGAGAGGAGGCAAGGACTAAAGATTATTCGAAAACCAGACAGAAGTCTCTGCCCCCACACAGATTCTGGCATTTTAAAATTAAAAACATGTACCAGTAACAGTTTGTCATTTTACACACTGTTAGGATAAAAATGTACATAATACCGACAGTGAAAAGTGGTTACAATGATTCGAAAATGGCAAGCAGAAGAAAACACAAGTTGTGCCCTTGAAGCTCACCTTGAGGCAAAGCGTGGTACCGCAAGAACGCACCTTAAGGCAGAGCTCTGCGTTTGGTTTTGTCTTTTATATTGCTCATGCAGCCTTCAAAGAGCTATAAAGTAATTTACTCATCTATATATTTTAGCAAGCCAAAAAATATCGTATACACATAAGACGGTCTGAGTTGGACGATTGATCGAACACACGTTCACATCTACCACGCATAACAAAAAAAAGGTCATGTATGAAATCTACCCGGAGCCATAAATATCGTGCTGTTTGTCATTGTTTTGCTTGGCGTTTTAACTTTCAAAAACTTGCATGAAGCACTACAACGGCAGGAAATGAGCATAACGTGTGTTTCCGGTTCGCCATTTTTCTATTGAGTTGTGGCCTAATTCATCGCACCGCTGAAAAACTGGCAACAGTCGATCGAAATCATCGAGCGAAAACGCTGGGTACAGAACTCGCTTCGTGGGCTCACTTCATTCTAATTTACAGACATTTTTTGTTTTGACCGACAGCGTCGTCTGCGTTCTTACGCCTAACGACGAGCACGACACCCGGCCTTGCGTACGCGAACCTTCAAGGACAAAGACAACTTTTATGCACAAATACGTAGCGACGGCACTGGAGCAAACGTGTTCCTGGGCCCCAAACTCTGGTGTAAAAAATTTGGCCCATCTTGTTGAAAATAAAGTCAATCTACTGCTTGCTACTGCTGTTCAATACCCTAACGAAAGATCGCGGTGCTAGATGTACTCAACCGGACTATGGCTGGTCGGTGGGTAACGTCAAAGTCCCTGCGAAGCAAGGCCAAGCTATTCAGGAAGTGGAAGTCGCGCCCAATGCCCAAACCTGCTCATGAAGAATACGTTAGTCATCAAACGCTGAGAATGTGATTTTGGTTAGGACTAGTCATTCACAGAAACCAGCTAATAAAGCAATGTCATGGGACGGCACTGATCCTTTTGGGTATACATGGTGCCGAACGGGGTCTCGCCATCTTCGTTTTGCGACAGCAAAACTTCAAGGTGCATACCCTTGACCCAGAAACGGCCTTCCATCTAATCACGGACTTCATTCAAGGACAACACGCTGGTAATACCTAATACGGCGTCATCATGATCCGCAACACCGCCTTGATGCACTTTTCAGCATCGAGTGTGTTGACCCAGCGGCGCCATTCTGGCAGTCCAAAAAATAAAATAGCGAAGAAGGCACGCATCACATGCATGGTAGAAGGAGAGTAACGAGAACACGCAATGTGACAGCATGGTCATCTCGCTGCAAACTATTATAAATCTCTCGAGCCTGTGGTCAATGGGGCCATCAGGTAGAGTGCGGATGAACGTCCCAATCTGCTGGAAGGACACGTGCGGACTCTGCCGACTCCAAGCCCCGCTAGTAGAAGGGGTGCAGGCTTCTCACAACTCTGTTTTCGGCGTTTTGTCTGAGGTGGTGCCAATTGCCCAACTCTTGCGACTGTGCGTCAAAATGTTAAGGCGAAAGCCTTTAATGCCTTATACTGTCATTAGCAAATGTGTCCGCGTTTCGGGTACATGCCTTATATGGGTATATCCCAGTCAACATTGTATCGATACCTAATCAATAGCAATTGCATGATATCAGAACAATATTCAAAAATTTTCAAGAGAAGTTCATGATAATTGATAAAGCTTCCAGTGACACTTCACTATCCACTAGAGTGTTGGATTAGGCGCACCCCACATCATATGAGCAAGCGTCGCACCCACAGGCTCTACATTTGCTGAGCAGAGATGAGCGGTGAGGCTAGTGTCTCAGTCAAAGCGATCAAAACAGGACACCTGTTGAACGGATCGGCGAGGCTACTTCTATCTCCTCTCCTAGTACTCTACTTCGTATGGTGCGCAGCGCCGCGCACGATCAATCAGCAGCACAGATGATCTAAAACAAGATGCTTCTAGAGAAACAAACGTAAGAAACAAGCAAATATGACCGCAAGCGGGGAGTATGCATTGGAGGTCCGTATAGAGATCCTCTTCAGAGCATCATCCTAGATTCGCTGCCACAGAAAACCGAAGTTCAATGATGACGAATGCAATCTTAGAATGGGAAAGGCAACGAAACGTCTCAGCCGGTGCGGTCCGCTCCTTCAAAATGGACTGTGAAATAAATCCGGCCCTCACGTTTAGAGGAACTATTCAATGGACCTTTTCAAACCAGCCCCATTTGATCCCACGCGAAAATGGATGCCGCGCGAAAATGGGGGAAGGTGTTCCCCACAGGTGGTGTCCCACGAAATCACGTTCCTCGCTTCAAAAAATTGATGCAGAATAAATGCGTGCATTGCTGGGATCTTGTAGGCCTTCGGAATGTAGGCTCTGCCTTGACCCCGCCTTTCCTAGCTAGCCTTGAGTGAGAGACCAAGGCCAAGGTTCGTCAGCCTCGCGTTATCGTAGCTTAACAATGGTGTGGTGGAGGGGGGCTGAATTTGCCACCGTGTACCCACAGGTGACTCACATGTCTCTGCCCAGGCCAGGCGAGGCCAGCCCTGCACTCAACTACTGGTTGTAAATGAGCTCACCCCAGTATTCTCAACGAAGACTTCTCAATTTTTCGGTAATTTCTCCCGGTAGTGATACTTCGCCTGGTGGTAGCCAGAGGCGTGCGCTACTGGAAACTAGGTTTTAACCTGTCATATGCCTTAGGTATAAAGGTGATAGAGCAGCGCATCCCAAGTTTTATAAATGCAGGTGATATTTTGCTGTTAGCAGATAGCAATCAAGACTTGAACACTCTAGTTAAACATTGCGGAGACGAAGGGGACGCTCTTGACTTCAGGTTTAGCAGGTTTAGAGCAGTTATGTCTGGTCTGATGATTTTCAATGGCTAACTGATCAGGGTCTTAAAATACAACCCTACTGAAAAACCAAAAGTTCTACGTGACAATAACCTCGTAAAATCACATCTAATCGCATAGGCTCTCATAGAGTGCACATCATTGTCATAAAAAAATCTTACATAATTTATAATATTATGCAAGAATGTATGATACCTTACGCAATTATATGCGACTTGTATGTGATTTCTTAGGTGAGATTGTGCGAGACAATGTGAGGTTATTGCCTCATAAACATATCAGTAGGGAAGGCCATGAAATGGCCAAAGTCGCAGAAAATAAATATCTCGGTGTATGCGTAAACGGAGGATTGGCATACATTGAATAAGCGTGAGCAATCACTTAAGGAAAAGGGCGAAGAAATGCCGGGATAAGGAAGCATACCCTACTGGAAAACCAACAGTTCTACCGGGCACTAACGTCATAAATCTCATTTAATCGCATAGACTCTCATATGGTGCACATCATTATCATAAAATATTGGACATAACTTATGATAATGCACGAGAAAATGTGACACCATATCCAGTTATATGTGACTTGTACGTGATTTCTTTTGTGAATTCACTGAGATTGTGCGACAAAATGTAGGTTATTGCCTGATACAATTTTTCAGTAGGTTAGTGCATTGTGAGCATACAACAGGTATCAGGAGTTGAGGGGTAATTGGAAAGGAATTAAAGTGCCCGGGCTTACTATCGGAAATGCGGTTGTGTGCCTCAAAAACAGATACAGTCGACATTAGAAATAAAGCAGAGAGTCTTCGGACGATTAACACTGGATGACCATGGCAAAACCTCAGATGAGGGGGTACAGATATGGGCAGAACATCTTTCGAAGTACCGGAAGCTCAGAGTAAAATATTATATAAGGAAGGCCTGAGGAAGGTGAACAGTAATAGGAGGGCAGCTAAAGCATTTAGGTTCAGTTCAGTTCAGGCATCCTGTCGTGTCCGACTCTTCGTGACCCTATCGACCATATCACGCCACGCTTTCCGGTCTTTCACTATCTTCCTAACATCACATAACTTCATCTGCAGCGCCTCGAGGATGCCATCTAACCATCGCGTTTGCTGCCTACCCCTTCTCCGGTGACCCTCAACCTTTCCCAATGTCAAATCTTTCTCCAGCGACTCGTCTCTTCTCATCAGATGACCAAAGTAGCTGAGCTTTACCTTTAGAATTTGACCCTCCATTGAGCAGTAAGGGTTTTATGGTCGCCAATATCGACTGATTTGATCTTCTGGCCGTCCAAGGAACTCTCAAGAGCCTCCGCCAGCAGCACAATTCAAACGCGTCAATTCTTCGGCGGTCAGCCTTCTTCACAGTCCAACTCTCGCATCCATACATCACAACTGGAAAGACCATAGCACGAGTTATACGGATCTTAGTTGGCAGTGTAATGTCTCTGCTCTTTACTAGGCGGTCAAGGCTAACCATTGCTCTCTTTCCCAGATGCAGGCGTCTCCTAATTTCATGGCTGCAGTCTCCTTCCGGGGTAATCTTGGAGCGCAAGTAGAGAAAATCTGTCACTGCTTCCACTTCTTGTCCTTTGATGCTCCAGGACTTGATAGGGCGAAACGCCATGATCTTTGTCTTTTTAATGTTCAGATTAAGCCCAAACTTCTCACTCCCTTCTTGTACACGCATCACAAGTCTCTTGAGTTCCACTTCATTTTTTGTCATTAAAGTGGTATCATCCGCATATGTAAGGTTGTTGATACGTTTCCCAGCAATCTCCACTCCAGCTGAAGACTCGTCCAAACCGGCCTTCCTTATGATGCACTCAGCATATAGGTTAAATAGGCAGGTCGACGATATGCAGCCTTGCCTCAATCCTTTCTCAATCGGAAAAAAATCAGTAAGACCATGTCCAGTTCTGACTGTGGCCTCTTGCCCTTCATACAGGTCCCTGAAGAAACAGATGAGGTGAATTGGAACTCCCATCTCTTGGAAAGCTTGCCACCATCTGCTGCGATCTACACAGTCAAACGCTTTTGCATAATCAATAAAGCAGAAGTAGATGGGTTTCTGCAACTTTCTTGCTTTTTCTATGATCCAGCGAAGGTTGGCAATCTGGTCTCTAGTTCCTCTGCCTTGCGAAACCCAGCTTGCACGTCCGGAAGCTAACAATCCACATACTGCTGCAGCCTACCTTGAAGGATTTTCAACATCACCTTCCTAGCATGCGAAATAAGCGCAATCGTGCGGTAGTTGGAACAATCTTTGGCACTGCCTTTCTTTGGAATGGGGATGTAAACTGACCTCCTCCAATCCTGTGGCCACTGCAGGGTTGTCCAAATTTGCTGACATAATGTATACAGAACGTTAACAGCGTCGTCATGGTTGAGGTTTTGAAGCAACCCAGCTGGAATGCCATCAATTCTGCTAGCTTTGGTCTTAGCAAGGCTGGCTAAGGCCCATTAAACTTCATTCTTCAGGATGCCCGGCTCGAGATTAGTAATCCCAACCGTCTTATGTTGGGGTTGCCCATCCGGGTCCTTCTTGTACAGTTCTTCTGTGTATTCCGGCCACCTCTTCTTTATCTCTGAGGCTTCAGTGAGGTCCCTGCCTCCTTCGGCCTTTATCACGCTCAGCTTAGCACAGAAGCTTCCTTTGTCCAACATTATGTAGCCGCTTGAGACCTCTGTGAACGCCGGAAGAAACCCCCTGTGCTACCACCTGGACACCTGCAGCCGATTGCTATCCCGACTGAGCCATTTTCTCGTGTTGGCCTTGACCTCCTAGGGCCCTTCTCCGAGTCCTTGTCAGGAAACAAATGGATTGCTGTGGCCACCGATTATGCCACGCGGTACGTGATCACTCGCGCCATTCCAACCAGCTGCGCCACAGACGTTGCTGACTTCCTTTTGTACGACGTCACACTTCATGGTGCTCCCCATCAACTACTTACCGACCGTGGTCGCTGTTCCTTTCCCGAGTTGTCGAAGAAATACTTCGTTCTTGCTCCGTTCGGCACAAGTTCACCACTGCGTATCACCTTCAGACGAACGGCCTTACGGAGCGTCCAACCGCACACTCACCGACATGCTCGCAATGTACATATCCGACAGTCATCGCGACTGGGATATTTGTCTGCCATTTGTCGCCTTTGCATATAGCTCTTCGCCTCATGACACTGCTGGGTACTCTCCATTTTATCTTCTCTTTGGAAGAGACCCCTTACTGCCCTTCGACACTTTGCTTCCCGCCGCTGGCCCCGTCACAACCTATGGCCGCGATACCATCGCGCGAGAAGACGCTGCTCGCCAGATTGCTCGTCACAATCTCACCATCTCTCAAGAAACTCAAAAACGCCGCTACGACGCTCACCACCGCGATGCGCACTATCCTCCCGGATCTCTGGTGTTGCTCTGGCTTCCGTGCCGTCGTGTGAGGTTGTGTCAAAAACTTCTGCCCCACTACACAGGTCCTTACCGTGTTCTACGCCCAGTGACCGACGTGACCTATGAGATTGCACCGCTCCACAAAAGTCACCGACTGCTACACCCACTTCCGAAATCGTACATGTCGCCCGCCTGAAGCCATATTACTCCCGCTCCACATCGCACGCCTAATACGCACCGGGACGTTGCCTTTTGCCGAGGGGGTTAGTGTTACCGGGAAACGCGGGACAAAAGAGATGTGAGAAAGACGACGACCGAGGAATACGGGCACGACAAAGCGTTGAGAAAGAGGACGACGCTGAGTGGACACTGCACGGCAACTGAAGTGTTAGCGTCGAGTTCAGCCCATCGCAGCCCTGTTACATTAAGTACATCCCCGTAACAACATCTTTGATTGTCTTATACAGAGATCTTGTGTTCCTCAATTGGCTGTTGTCCTCAGCTGCTTGGCACTGTATGTTCAGGAAGGCATTCTTATGTCTTCTTGCTATTTTCTGAAAATTCGAATTGAGAACCTTGTATTTTTCTCTTTCCCCCATAAATTTTGCCATCCTCCTTTCCTCAGCTATTTGCTAAGCCTCTTCAAATACCCAGCTTGCTTTCTTGCATTTCGTTTGCTTTGGAACTATGTTAGTAACAACTTCTTGTATTATATCACGGACATCTCTTCCTCATCTCTTCAGGCTCTCTGTCTTCTAGACCTAATTCTTGAAACCGATTCCTCACTTCCACAGCATATTCTGATGGAATATGATCCAGATCATACCTGAAAGGCCTTCTAGTTTTCTGCGTTTTCCTCAATCGAAGCTTAAATTTGGCGACAAGAAGCTGATCATCGGTGCCACAATCGGCCCCAGGCCTTGTTTTTACTGCTTGTATAGCGCTTCTCCATCTCTTCCGGCAAAGAATGTAATCAATCTGATTCCTGTACAGACCGTCCGGTGATGTCCATGTGTACTGGCGCCTCTTGTGACGTTGAAAATGAGTGTTCGCTATGGTCAGGTTGTTTTCTTGACAAACTTCTACTAGCCTCTGCCCAGCTTCATTTGGCTCACCAAGACTGAACTTGCCTGTAATTCCGGATATTTCTTCACTCCCGACCATAGCATTCCAGTCTCCTATGAGAAAAACCACGTCTGATGATGGGGTGCGGTCTAAAAGGCATTGTAGGTCCGCATAAAATCTCTCAACGTGAGCTTCTTCAGCAGTAGTGGTTAGTGCATTTAAGTACCTATATCTAAAAAGCCGGTATGGGAGCGCTTCCGGAATCGAAGGTACCGGAATCATGGAAGAATGCAAACATTATCCTCATTCATAAAAAAGAGGAAGCTAAGGACATTAAAAATTCAAGATCAATCAGATTACTGTCTGTTACGTATAAAGTATTTACTAAGGTAATTGCTAATAAAGTCAGGACAACCTTAGACTGCAATCAAGCAAAGGATCAAGCAGGTTTTCGGAAACGAAACTCTACTATCGATCATAATCATACCATCAAACAGGTGATAGAAAAATGATCGGAATATAACCAGCCCTTATACATAGGATTCATTAAAGCATTTAACTGAGTAGAAACCTCGATGGTGATGCAGCTGGTGATGTAGAGGAGCCGTACGTGAAAGTGCTGGAAGATATATATCGTGGCTGCACAGCAACCATAGTTCTGAAAAAAAAATTCCATGAAGAAAGGCGTTAGGCAAGGAGAAACAATCTTCCCAGTACTATTCGCAGCTTGCTTAGGGGAAGTATTCAGAGACCTGAAATGGAGCAGTTAGGGATAAGGGTAGATGGAGAGTATCTAAGTAATCTGCGATTTGCTGATGACATTGCCTTGCTAAGTAATTCAAGAGATGAACTGCAAAGAATTATTTGTGAACTAGACATGAACAGTAAGGAAGGTACGTAGGCTTGAAAATCAGTTTGCAAAGATTAAGGTTCTGTTTAACAGCCTCGGGAAGGAACAGCAATTTAGGTTAGGCAGCAATTACTGGAAGTACTAGGCGAATATGTCTACTTAGGACAGGTAGTAACCGCAGATCCGGACCATGAAAAGGAAATAACATGAAGAATAAGATTGCGATAGAGCGCATTTGGCAAGCTCTCGCAGAATATCACTAACAGCTTACCGGTATCGATCAAGAGGAAAGTATACAACAAATGTATCTTGCCTGTACTCGCATATGGGGCTGAAACGTGGAAGTTAACCAAGAGGGTCCTACTTATGTTGAGGGCAACGCAGAGGGCTATGGAACGAAAAATAGTAGGGCTCACATTAAGAGATAGGAAGCCTGCAGAGCGGGTCAGAGAAATAACTCGAGTTACTGACATTCTAGTGGAAATTAAGTAGAAGAAATGCGCATGGGCAGGACATGTAGCGCGAAGAAAGTATAATCGATCGTCGCTTAGGGCAACAAACTGGATTCCAAGGGAAGGAAACCTTAACAGGGGGCGGCAGAAAATTAGGTGGGCGGATGAGGTTAACAAGTTCGCGGAGGTCAAGTGGATGCAGCTAACACAGAACCGGTTTAATTGGAGAAATATGGGAGAGGCCTCTGCCCTGCAGTGGGTATAGTCAGGCTAATGATGATGATGGGGGTGGTGTGTTAATGATGATGATCTAGAAGCGTTGACTCACAATGAAGGAAAAGAACTAGGGAACTAACCAGGAAGCGTGCTGGTCACAAGGACGGAGAAATAAAGAACTTTAAGCAAGAAGTGAAAAACACAGAAGGTAAAAATTGGATCAATTCTATGCAAAAGAAAGAGTGTCGAGGTATACCGAACGCGGAAAAGGCTGATCAGAAAGGAAGCTTTCTTTATCACTCAAGTGGCAGTGCACTACTTTTTGAAGCTGAATCCGGGTGCCCTAGGACACGTAAATACAAAATAAAATCTAACCATGAAGATGACACACGTCCTGTATGTGACAAATTCACAAAAACAATTAACCACCTTACAATGGAATCTCAATGCATCCATCCGGAAGTCGATGGAGGCGCAGTGATCTTTTATGGGGCCCAGGGGTTCAGAGATACCAGTGGCCGGGTGAATGAACCTGCGGTGGAAGCTAGCAAAATAGACTGCAGGACTGGTGGTTCAAAAGCAGAAAAGTAACATAATGTCAATAATGTAGAAACCGATACTCTATAAAGAGAATGATGGTAAATTTAACTCATCTAAATCAATAATTAGGATATAGGGAAAAAAAACGAGTATGATAGCAACTGCTGCCACCTCGTTTCAAAGGGGACACTCTTATATTCCATCCATCCGTCCATCGAAGCCCATTACGCTAATTCGGTCACGCATTTTATTGTAGCGCCCGTAGACGTTTCCAAAAGTGGAGGAACGCGCATTGTCGTCCGTCTTTATTCCGAATCACTCTGTTCCCGCAATCACTCTGTTCCCCAACGTCACTCACATCATCATGATCATTATCCTTATCAGCCTGACTATACCCACCGCAGGGCGAAGGCCTCTCCCATATTTTTCCACTTAATCCGGTTCTGTGCTAGCTGCATCCACTTGACCCATGCGAACTTCTAAACCTCACCCGCCCACCTAACTTTCTGCCGCCCCCTGCCATACTTTCCTTCCCCTGAAATGCAGTTTGTTACCCTAGCGACCATCGGTTATCCTCTCTTCGCACTGCATAGTTTCTAATGCTTTCTTGACCTCGTCCTTCGTCACTGGTGGAACGTCTGACGGGTTTTCCCTACAGCCAATCTTATTACGGTCCTGACTACTTTGGCAACTGTAGAGATCTGTATAGAACTCCTCGGCTACTTTGACTATTTTGTCCATATTTATGATGACATTGCCAGGCTTGTCCCTTATCGCATGCATCTTGTTTTTGCCTATGCGTAATTTATTTTTTACCGATTTAAGGCTTCCCTCGTTCTTAACAGCGTGCTCAATTTTCTCCTTGTTATACTTTCTTATATCGGCCACCTTGCGCTTATTGATTATCTTTGATTTCTCGGCCAATTCTATCTTCTCTGTTGGATTGGAAGCTTTCATACTCTGGCGTTTCTTAATAAAATCTACATAAAATCTTCATCAAATCAAATCCTAATTATATCTGAAGAAGGAACGCAACAGATTAGTGGTAAGGGGGTGGGCAGAAGAGTTAAGCAATGAAACATTTCTTCAGAGATATTATTACTGAGTGCGCGGTAGAAATAGGCGGTAGGATGGTTGGAGAGGAAACCAGTAAGCTGTCTAAGGAGACGGAGCAGGTAAAACTTACTAAGCAGGGGAAATTTTTCCGCAGCCCTCTAATATGACAGCTTTTTTTTTCATGCACCCCTACCCTTCCCACACGACACGTTGCAGATGTGGAACTAAATGTGTGAAATATGCAACAAAATTCCACTCCTATCTCTAGATAGATTTAAATATTGCGCTGAGTTTTTAAGCCACCCGTCTACTACTTTGTGCCTTTGCTTGTTTAAGAAGCCCATTTGGCGAAATTTCTGGAGCCCTCTGCGATTTCATTTCTAATAACCTACGCCACTTTAGGAAGCTCATACATATAAACTAAACTAAAAGCCTTTTCGTTCCAGGGGGATGAAAGGCATCTTACATGCGTCACTTATGTTCGATTAATCTACCCTATTGCAAAAACCACTGCCGATGTGTCCCAGCGCCCCAGTGCCATATCTGATTATGGGCCCAGTATGACGCTGGAAGCTGGGCGTACTGGGACGCGGCATACTAGCGCGCGCCGCACTGGTTGCACTGGTCGGCCGAAAAAAAAACGCCTCGGACAAAAAGTAAATACTAAAAAGTAACGAAGCACATAAACTACAACTAGGCGTCAAAAAAACTGCAGCACTAGCGCTCTTCAAACTCGCTACCTCTGACTCCGTAGCTTTCTACGCTAACGAATCTTCCAGGCCGAGAGTGATTCTTCTTTATTGCATGAGAAATATTCCGTAAATAAAGAAAAACCACACATAAACTTGTCCACGACTAAAGTTACCGGGCTGCTTAATACGAGCCCGCCATATCCCTAGCACGAGAATGCACCATCATGAAAACATCAAAATTCTGGGAGAAAACCACATGCATCTAGATACGACATCCAGTATGGAGGTTCTTCAGGTTCAGCATACACACACCTCACCAAAGCACACTGCTCCCGAAACACGGATTTTGACGATCTTGGTGGCTCTGCATGCCTGTCCATCATGCGGCTTTTTTAAAGACTGAACACAAATAGATCGTAAGGCACGAAAAAGTTTTAGTCAGGAGGCCAGAATCTAATTGTATAAGGCACAATTTCAATCTCCTCTTTAAGAGTTCTTTGTAGTATGTGCCAAAAGAACATAGCATCACGGCACAGAATAAAGCAACGATCAATTGTCTCAGGCACGTTAAAGAGACAATTCACCGACCGGGGTACAAACATCTCCTTATCATGAAGAAATGTCTTGACAGGCAACGTCGCTGTGTGTAAATTGAAAAGGAACGTTTTTGCAGCTGCCTGAATGCTCATTTGCCTAACACGCTTTAGAACAGTGGTGTCCAAGAACCCCAGATAAGGTTGCCGATAGAATGCTTTAGGGAACAAAGACTGAGTGAGAGCCAGGGTCATCTGCGTTCTAGAGAGGCACTCGGCCAGGTCGAGAATCGGGAACCATTGAAACATTTTAGCATGTTATGTCATGATCGCATTTATAGGTGGGGACTTCATGTTTTTAAGTGTACAAGCCATTGCTGTGGCTCTAGCAATTACAACTTCTTGACCATTGGAGCTTCCTGCCTGCTCTCACGACTTGCAACTAATGTTCTGGGTGCCTATGCGCGCTATTTTGTGCACTGGAATCATTTCAACACGTGGAGTTTAGTATCGCTGCAAATTCACCAGCGCCGGCTCTTCGGTGGTGCTCTGCTACCGTGCGCGTAATTTTGTCTGAAAACGGAGTTATACCACACACCTTCAAGGAAAAAAGTGCGATCAAGCTTCAATACCGGCAACAGCCGCAGCAAGGACACTATTTTGCTGATGACTAAATCTTATTTGTATGCAAACATTTCGTGGAGCGAAATGATGACCGAGGGCTCGGCTGGTTTATACGCAGAGCAAAATGAAGCTCAAAATCTTGAGAAACACGCAAAATATCGTGCATTACAAGCGCTGTAGGTTGATTTTTTTTTTCTCTCATGGGTCGATCGCTCGGTAAACTACTGTCTTCCTTGTTTTATTTTTTTCCTGCTGTTTATACTAATCAGTGGTGCAGGCTACGCTCGCTAATGTGTGGACCCTGTTTGGAGCCTGCGAATGAGCCCGCATTGAACATTTTGGCCGTAATCATTGTGTTTGAGTGCCCTCAAGATCAGCTGTGAAGTTTCATATGCATGGTAGCCCACATTTTCAATTCTAGGTTTAGTTGTACGAAATACTGTGTCATGATACATCAGAGGCGCGACGAACGCGGTATCTCTCGAAACGCTCGAAACGACTTATCGAAACATGGCAACCCTCGAAAAAAGATACTGCCTTTGTTTCCTTACAGGTGCGCTACGACTTCGCAGCAAAAAACGCTTGCTTGAACCGTATTTTTCATATGCACCCCGATGGTCGATTGCGAGTACGCTGTTATCATGTTGGGCCCTGAGGGATGCGAACCGGTCGACTCTGCGACCCGCACCGGCTATATTGGGACCAGTGCGGCCCCAGCGCACATATAGCGCTTCTCCCAGTGCATCGCTGATTCCAGCGACACACTCAGCCTGAAAAGCTAATACCAGTGTTTCTCTGCCGTCGTATCTGTGCAAACAGTGTCTTCCCGTTACTGCTCCAGTAAATATCGAAGACCTCCAGTGTACCCAGCAGATCCAGTGCAAAATAAGCTCGAAACTCTTACTGGTTTTGTACTGGAAGACGCTGAGAGACACTGATTTTCGCAATAGGATATGCTCTAAACATCCGGCATAATACTTTGTACTAGTACCATTGGACTACTTATTATCAACCGCAAACACTTCACGTGGGACTGGTCTTAATGTTGCCATATACGGTAATAATTTAGTCTATGTAGAAGTAACCTGAAAAGAGAAGATGCAACAAATTTTATTCTCATTTTATTCTGTTGGATTCAAGGGTGAAGATACGTTGGGATATTTATCGTTTTAGCCAATTTTTTGTTATTGCTGGAAACATTTCTGTACTCCGCGAAATGGCTTTCTATATACTGTGGAAAATCTTTAAAACTATTTCTGAAAAACGTTTTATCAGTAATGGCATTTATTATTACATGATATTATTTCTTCACCATTGCCAGTAATTGCCAGCTGGGAATTGATGACTCAGCGGAGCAACAAATAAAGGTCAAGCGAGCAGCACAGACACCTGAACAGAGAGAAGAACGTCTCGCAAGCAGAGACGTCAGGATTCAACGCGTAAAAGATGGTGTATATCAGCTTAGATGGCGCATATGAGATCAAGGAGCCTGTGGTGTCAGACTTGTGGATAGCTGCATTGTCATACAAAGGGCTTACGTGGCGCCGCAAACCTATGTCCAACATACGATTATTGTGGTTACCCCGTGTTTGCCACTTTACGCCATTATTTCAGCAGATTTGTGTGTTACTTCGGGGGACGTTAACAGGAAGTAGTAGTCGTTTAGTCATCATATGAAAGAGAAATTCCCCTTTAATTTGGAATGAAATACCAAAATGCAAATCATGCAGTTGGGGACTTCCATTGATCTTATATATCAAGCATAATCGGCTAATTCCAAATTCTATATACCATCACTTGAAACTGCCACGTGTTGGTATAGTTATCACCGGTCAGTCTTTCTTTGTGTGCATGAAATTTTATATATATATATATATATATATATATATATATATATATATATATATATGTGTGTGTGTGTGTGTGTGTGTGTGTGTGTGTGTGTGTGTGTGTGTGTGTGTGTGTGTGTGTGTGTGTGTGTGTGTGTGTGTGTGTGTGTGTGTGTGTGTGTGTGTGTGTGTGTGTGTGTGTGTGTGTGTGTGTGTGTTTGTTTGTGTGTGTGTGCGTGCGTGCGTGCGTGCGTGCGTGTGTGTGACGACCAATGTCTTTTCATTGATAATCAATATAAACTCAACAACATAACGACAGCAGAGGAAAGTAGCTCTCGCTAGGTATATCCTGGCCTAGCCGACCTAAGCCTCTGCCAAATTGTTTTGCGCTTGCGTCCACCAGCACCTACCGAGCCCAAGTTCGCTTGTAATGCGGGATGGATTCTATTGGCTTTTTGTCACCTCCCCGGCGTTTTGAAGACACAATAGTTGCGCTTCACTCTCCTTGGGATGACCCGTTTCCCAGAAACATTCTACACTGCGGCTTCTTTGACGATCCCCCTGCTGCGCCAGCAAAGGAGGGGCGCGACTGCTAATGGAGCTGTTTGACAAACGGCGGCGCAGAAACGTCACCGCCTAGCTCCCTTCGCCCGTAAAACTGGAAGTGCGTCCCAGAACACTTTGCACTAGATCTTACTCGATGACCACCTGCGGCAAGCCCAACACAGGAGTGATGCTGTTGTTAGAGCTATCTCAAGAATTCCCCGAAAATAAGGCGCGATCCAACCTTGCCACCTCCCCGCGACGCCTCTACCGGAGCGGGCATCAGCGGCGCCGAAGCGCCCGCCTAATAATGGACACTGACTGGACTGTCACACTGGCCCCCATGGAGGTGGCCCGGATGGGTCCCCAGGAAGACCGAACGATAGAGAAAGGAGAACGAGCGTTGGATGAGAGAGGTTGAGAACCTTCGATGGAGAGATTGTGGAGCGTGGATGTTGTGTTTGTATTTTAAACAATTAAGGAACTCGGTCGAGACTATCCCAAACCACCGGGATTCGGGGTTTCTATGCAGTGGGTTTGATTGACTGAATAATTTTTAGGCTAGCACTGTGAAGCGACCGCCCTAACATCTTTGCATTGCTATAAAATATTTGCCATCAGACCCAAATAATTCCGCTCTGCTCACTGGAGAACAACTGGCGACTCCATGATTAAGACATATATGCTTTCATCTATGCAAATTAGCGGTGTTCTCTGTGTGAGATATGTTTTCTGCATGCGATGTACACCTTTGCTTGGGCGGTGGCAGATCTGTGTGATGCCGCCATACAATTTCAGTGGTCGCTTGCATATAATCTGTAAATATCACAACTGGAGACTCCATGCTAAGCACATAAGCTTTCCCCTATATGAGCTAAGCGGTGTTCTTTGTGTGAGATGCGTTTTCTGTATGCTTTGTACACCTTTGCTGGGGCGGTGACAGCTCTGTGGGATGCCACCAGTGGAAATTCAGTTGGCGCTTGTATATGACCTGTAAATATATATTCCCTCTTCACTCAACCTCAATATTACCCGACTTGTCATATTTCTACTTCGTGCCGATTCACCCTTCTGAAACTTCCGAAGGCGATAGCTATTCATCACTAGCCCTTTTCTCCATACAACGTTCATTACGACATGCTCTATTTTCCGCACGTTATACTTTGCACATAAGAATTAGATTTAATAGCTATGCCAATTTGATTTTGTTTTTTTCGGTTGCAGAATTTCCCCTTTTGGCTCTTCCTAACCAAAGCTTTCATGCAGTCACATAATTTACCGCATTCTCTCTAGCTATCCTACAGATTTCGTCTATTGCAATCTCAGTAATGATATCACCGCGAATGTCATAATCTCCTTCTACACTGGGGTCATCTCTGTGAAAGCTGCATACCTATTTGGTTGCGAGATCCTGAATTATTTTATTTTCCTCTGAATGTTAATTTTTTGGTCGACTTCTTTTTTACTACTCTGTTCCGTTCCCGCTTCATACTGACATTAATTTGGGACTTTACTATCCTGTGATATGTTCAGCTGCACTTGTTTAAGATTACCTAAACTGCCTGCAGAATGCAAGGTTTAGAACGCTCTACACAAAAAAATTTCAGACCTAATATCTCAGGTAGGGCTTTCCGATGTGCAGTTATGTCTTTCCCTGTGCTTAAGAAGGTATTCAGGATCAGTAAATTATTGCGCTTTACGAAATCAAATAATTCACCTCCCCTGTAAGTTCTACACACAATGCCTGATCTCCAGCTGGCTTTCGCGTACCTTGACAAAGAACTCGCGCATCTGTATAGTATACTGCGTTTCTGCATTCCATGTTGCTGATTTGAGATCTTTATTAAGGCTTTCGACTACCCTGCGACGATGACTACACATAGGCACATGTAGGTACAATCTTTCGTTTATACCGATTATGAACTGAATTACGATGCCTGCATCATCTGGTTAATGGTATAATCTCATCTATGTCACCAGCTATATGCCTAATAATAAGAAGCCCTGCTCCCAGTTCTTACCTTTCCGTAAATCCCGATAACAAAATGCATCCTATCCCTTTAGTACGTATACGCCTCAATTAGTCCCCTAACCTCACAAAGCACTATTATGTCCCCTCTTGCCTGCTAGTTCTTCGAACAGCACTACTAAACTTCCCTCGCTATCCAGAGTTCTAGCAGCCTGTCTGAAGCCAAACATTCTTGGCCGACTTCGCTGCGTCACAGGTGTGGTCGGTGCCAATTGCTTCTCAGCCATTGGGAATGGAGGGCCGCTGTTTATTGCAGTATCGTAGGAGGTTGCGACCAATATGTACAACAAGATGAACAAATCCAGTTCTGATGAGGGATCGGTTTTCCGGATGTGTTTACCAGTACTATAGCCCGCACCTAAACCTTTTTATGTAATCCCATCGACAAGGGATCTTTTTAGCAACCCGGTAGGTAATTGAGCGAAACCGGGATTCGAGCTAGGATTCCTTCGCTTGCGAGCCGGCTCTTTGCGCCACCACTGCACCCGAGAAACGAAGTGCGCCATGGGGTATACGCATGCTCAAAGTGAATGTGTTGGGCCTTGGCCAACCGTTGCCACTAAGCTTTCAATTATCTCTTCGTGAAGACACCGCAAAGAACTTCATTGCGCATCTTCATGAAAGATGAGCAGAACGTAACAGTTACGTTCTGAGTTAAGTTCTGCAAGCTAATCGCGCTTACATTCTCCTAGTCCTAGTTCAGCAAACAGGACAAAGAACAGACATAGAAATAGCAGGAGATCTCAAATGGCAAAACTAAGACAAAATCTTACTGATTACAAACTAAATGTAGGCCCACCGCAGTATAGATTGACTTATCTAGGTTATAATAATCAGTGTTGTTACTCATGAACCTCTTGCAGACGTAACTTTTAAAGAGAATGGTACATAACTGAAAACAACAACGTTATAAAATATCAGAGTTTTGCTCGCAATTGTAACTTACCTCTACTGATGATGAGGCCGGGCCTTGTGAAAATTTTTACATCCGAATCAACGATTACTATTAAAAGTACCAAATACACTGGGGATGTTATAATATTTCTGAAGAACATTTTCGGACGATTTCAAATAGTAGATATGGCAAGTAGTAAAAGAGGTATACAGACGACCTGTATGAAAAACAAGTGTGGGCTATTAAGAACTCAGTTTTTTGCTATGAGGCAATGCTTTATTTACAGCATACATGTACACATTCAAAAAAAGCTGAGTCAATAAGATGTGTGAATCATGCAGCGGCACAAGACATGCCGTTTTGATTTTATGCACGCTATAATAAGTAGGCATTTGATCCTGTGCTCGGCGGCTTTACTCGAGAGCGTGTGCATATCGTTCCGACAAAAAGCCGTCGCTGTACAACAAACTCTACGCGGCTGTTGCCTAAAATCTTCGGACAATTTACAAAGCAATTTAGAAATGAACTAATGTCTACGCCTAAGGTCAAACTTCAATTTGCTACTTATTTTTTATCTGGTTTCACAGCATCACTCCCCTTCCTTGAACTGTATGCACTCTGAGTGGGGCGATTCACCGGCGAATATGTTAAACTAAATTACTTTCCATCACGCGAGTATGTCTCTATGCCGTAAATGACCTTGAGTTCACCACCCAAAATCAGAGAGCAGTGACAAGACAAGAATTTCCCAATGTGACATCAACTTTGTCTTAGCATTGCTCATGCTTACAATATGGCACTATAATTTTCTAAATGCAGTGTTCAGTTTACAACGAAACAAAAAACTTTAGCACCCAGTACATTCTAGGTAACATAAGTATCTCATTGTTAAAAATGCTGAGTATTTAGGTGTAACTTTCATTAACAATTTCTGCTTGATTGACCACGTATAGCATGTTGCCTCTAATGCTGCTCTAAATGAGAATTTTAAAGTGCAATATAAGCCAGGCGCCCAATACTTGAAAGAAACACTCTTGGCAAAAGTGCGGCGCATCTTAATATAGGTTTGTACAACTTACAACGGAATATAAAAGTACTTATCATTAAAATTTCACAATTTCACACATGTGGCACGAATTGTAACCGCATACACTGAAACAAAACAGCTCTTTTCAAATAAGCAGGAATCTGGGAGGCCTCCATCGCACGAGACCTATCTGCGGCTGAAGCTGTTCTACAATATTTTATAGATGCAACTGGTTTCGCGGAAGATGCTTAAAAAGTGCGAGCCTTAAGCCTGAAACTGTTGTCAAGAGCTGCTTCAGGAATGAAACGAAAACTGCCTGATTTAGACTGTCGGCTTCTCATTTGACTACTACGTTCCCATAAAGTAATCAACTACTGAAGAGTAAGTGCTCTGTGCCTGAAGGATGGAAGACCAAGATGGAAGAGCCCCGTTGTTGTTTAGCAACTACCTAGAAGTTTTTCCGTATTCCTAATTTGCTGACAAACTTCTCCCTGCCACTGTAGTAATGCAAACAACTCCAAAGAATAATAGAATTGCCTCATATAGGAAAACATTATTTTAAGCTGCAATATTTTCGAATCCATGCACTTATGCGTTTTAGCAATTTTTTATAACGTTTCAATCTCTAAAGTTGTCTTTACAGGAAGCGCGATTTTACTGCTGTGTTATCGGCTGATAGCAAGTCGGTTCTCCGCCTACAGTGCTAGATTAGTTGTCACAATATTCCTAGCAATCATATAAGAAAAAGGTTTATCTTCATATTTATATTCACTTTCGAGACTCGACAGCTGTCGAGCTCAGCAGTTTTCTAAAACATATAGAGAAACCAAATACTACTCGTTGTTGCCTTGCTTCGAGCGAAAAACGAAAATAATTTATTCAGGCATGAAATCAATATGTGCTACTTCATTCGCATATATTTACATCCGAAATACCGGGGCATGGACACTGGCTCTGTCAGATGACGAGCCACATCAGATACACTTACTGCAAGCTTGATCTTGCGCTCCATGAGCGGGAAGCGAAACGTTGTAGACAAACAAGCAACTGTGCTCCTTATTATATAGATGTTTGAAAGAGTCATACTCGTTCATTGCACTTTCGACTAGCGCGAACAAATCTGGCTTATTTCTGCCAGTTGATTTTTGATATTTTGTAAAGCATTACTTTCTCGCACTTGTGGTATGTATAAACATAACCTCAGTTTCTTTGAGTCAGCGCATCCCTGTATTTATTGTCAAATTTTCAAAATAGCATAATAGATTATTTTAAGCCATACGCTTGCTTTCTGTAATGTATGTGTTGAGTTTGACGGGTATTTGGCGCTTTCATCAGTACGAGTAGTGTAGTAGGAACATGCAGCTAAGGATTCAAGAGAAGCTTGTTCTCTTAAACGTTGACAAATGCTAAAATTAATGAAGAGTGTTGGTGAGTCTGCATCATTTATTACAACTACGACCAACTTATTGGTGTATTGCTCTAACTTCCTTACCGTTTTTGCCATAATTTTTTACTATTTTTGCTGCCCCTGATTATATACGGCACGCTTTGCCGGCAACGACTTCTACTGCTAAAAAGACGACGGCGTCGACGGCTTTTGGACGTACTGGCTAAAAAAACCCTCGCCTCAAAGCAATCACGAAAGCTCCTTCTTTCAGTGTAAGATGGAACAGCATTCAATTCTTGCGTATTTAAGATCTCCTTACAATTCATCGCAAAATCTGAAGACGCTGTTATGTTTACTCTTAAGTTAAACATTGACCATCCTCGAAATGTTACCTGTTTTTAGAAAACCTTGAATATCAACTTGCGAAGACCCATGCAGCATAACGAGTGCTATCAAGTGGGGGCTCGTGCTAGACCAACGTGGCCAGCCTTAGTGGGTTCCATATGAGATTAGTAACTCGAGCCCAGAAGTGCCCCTCCTGTGCTGCCCAGATAGTCCCGGTTGATCCAAGGTTGTAAGCGTGTAGGAAGCCCAAATGCGCCTGCCCAGATAGCCGCCTGTAGGCAGCACACGAGTATTACTAATCGGCGATAGTTCTGTACAGACGGGGACAGGCGCGTCGATGATCGTTTTAATGCTCATGTCCGTTAACCCCCTTAACTAGAGTATGCCGTTGAAGCGGTATCTATGGAATCCAGACTGATTCGGGCTGGCCCACGTATCTTAATTATGGGCAATATTTGGCACTTTCGCGGAGGCCCCAGTTTGATTTGCCAAGTGTGGAAATTTCAGCTATATTTCTTTACGCGTATTATATACTGGGCACTGTGACTGGCTTTTGTTCCTTACAATATGCTGATTTATGCTGGACAACAGGTACGTTCGGACATCTTTTTATTGGACATTGAAATGAGAGGTGACAAATCACCGAAACTTAGAAGTACAAGGTGTAAGTTCAGAATTTTATTTACTCATGTACAATTCAGCAGTTGCACACCAAATGAACATTCATTTAGAGGATAATAAACTCTGGACACTCTAAGGACGAATAGGCAAAGGTACGTGGGCAAAGGAGCATTGTATAATAAAGCAGTTGTGTACAAACGCATGACATAGGGGAGGTGCAGTATCTCCAATCTAGAGAAACACCTATTCAACATGGTTGTTCTAAAAAGAAATAAAAAAGGCAAGACCATTCTCTCATGAGCTCCTCTTCTGTCAAGAAAGAGTTCTCACAAGTGACTAATCAGTTCATGGCGTAGGCTGCCGAGTATTAGCTTCACGGCATGACGCCAAAACCCACCAAACAACATCGCCATAAACTGAACGAGCCTTCCGCTATTACCAGGGGCACGAAACGCCCTTTGGAAAAGCGACCACCGTGGAATCTTGCATGAACAGCGCTCCATAAGACGCGAAAACATGCGGGTGAAGATTACATGGGGATTAGATGCCGCGAGCCAGCAATTCGGATATGAACTGGAGTGCAAAACGCCCTGCAACTTCTGGCAGTCACAAAACGGAAGCATTGCCCAACAGAGTCTTCAAACGTCTCGTAGTTGGTCCGGTTGCGAAGACAACCCTATGCGCGCCCAGGGACCGCAAGGCAATGGGGAACGCCGAGTTGGCGAACAAGTAAAACTTGTTCCCCCATAATATCAACCATACTATCCTCAACACTATTGATGTCAATGTAGATGCACTTAGCTTGCCTATAAAAAGAAATTGTAGATTTATGGAAGGAAGATGATGTTTCGCACATAGGTACAGCACTAACGTAGACTATTGCGCCCAGTTTCGGTGTCAAGAGGCCAAAAATATCTTACCACAGTTTACGCAGGAAGCACGCCCCCCCCCCCCCCCTCTCCTCGCCGCCTGTGAAATACGCATAGGAGCCAAGCTCAAGCAAATTCCCCCAAATATTAGCTCAAACACATTCATTAGCGTAAACGGTTCAATCAAGCGTCGCTGCTCTCACTCGTTGCAGCCTTGCCGACCTTTCCCGGGGCTCTCAACTTCTCAAAAAGCACGCAACTCAAAAATCGCCAAGCGGTAATATGTTGCGCCCGCCCAAAAACAAACGTCGAGCACTTTAGAAAGTAATCAACCTATTTAGAATGAAAGAGCATGTATATAAAAATATTTCTCAAATCAATAAAATTTAACGTGCTGACGTATGCCAGCATGCGTCTAAGGGCGTCAATAGTAAGACGTGATGTTGGGCTAGTCGGTTCATGGTTATAACAGAACAGAACTGCGCGAAGGAAACGGGACAAGAAGGCACGAATACACACACACAAAGCGCAGACTTTATAAAGCAGAATGCTTTATAAAGGTTATCACAAAAAAAACCAAGCGACAAGAAAAAGCAACGTGCGCACGGCAATGACAGTGTCAACAAGACCACGTGTGGTTACGACCCATGAAAAGCTCGGATGTGACCATCTAAGAAGTTAATCTCTTGCCTTGAAAGAGATACAGAAGGCGCGCTAACGCACTTATCGCCCATTTTTGAGATGAAAAAAGCCTCGATAACTTCTCTTTCAGTTTTTGTTTTATCCTTAGAAAGGAAGTTTGTTTTTTTCAGGAAAGGAGAACAATTTTTGGTGTCGCAGCTCTTACAGTGCAAGGGCAGATTGCTGCCAGTGCCGCTGCTGATGGGTCGCCTATGTTCCAAGGCGCGTTCATTAAAACAACGGCCTTTCTGGCCTATGTAGGAACGACCGCATGACAGAAGAATCTCATGAATAACTGCGGAAAGACATTTTGTGAACTTGCTCCGGTGTTTCTTCTTGCAAGTGGTTGATTCCTTTCTCGTACCAGTCAGTAGAGGGCACACTTTTTTCAGTTTGCAGGGCGCCTAAAAAACAATGCGAATCCCATACCTTTCCGCTACCTTCTTGATGTTAAGGGGAAAGCAATGAAAATACGGCATGACAAATGGAGGCTTGGATTCCGAGCATCCTTTTTCTTGTTCAGGTGACGATTTTAGCCTTTGAAACAGGCTTTCGCAGGTGCTGAGAAGGAGATGAGGGGGATAGCCAGCAGAAAAAAGGCGATCAACTTGACACTGAAAACTGGATGAAATGGTGTGGGCACAGGATTTCTTCAGGACAGATAGGCAGGCAGACATGATGATGCCACGTTTTACTAGTTTTGAATGAGCGCTTTTAAAGGGTAGAAGACTTTTTAGACGTTGGGCTATACTACCAGCAAACGTGGTCAACAGTGAAGAGGAGATTTATGTCTAAAAACTGAATACGGTTGTCCCTTGTCATTTCATGAGTAAAGATCAAGCCTTGCCCCTCTGAGGAGAAGGCGTTAATAATGTTAGTGACAGCGCTGTCAAGGTCATAGTTAGAAGAATTGTCTAAAAACACTAGAAACACTAAAAACACGAAAAAAAAATTTGTTCTCCTTTCCTGGAAAAAACAAAGTTCCTTTCTAAGGCTAAAACAAAAACCGAAAGAGAAGTTATCGAGGCTGTTTTAATCTCAAAAATGAGCAATAAGTGCATTAGCGCGCCTTGTTTATCTCTTTCAAGGCAAGACATTAACTTCTTAGATGGTTACATCCGAGCTTTCCATGGGTCGTAACCACACGTGGTCTTGTTGACACTGTCATTGCCGTGCGCGCGTTGCTTTTTCTTGTCTCTTCGTTTTTTTTTTGTGATAACCTTTATAAAGCATTCTGCTTTCGCTAAATAAAGTCAGCTGGAAGTCTGCGTATTCAGATATGTGGCGCAAACAAAGACAAACACAGGAGAAGATCCACAACACACGCGCACACTACCAACTGTAAGAAGAACCGGAAAACACTTCCTCTTCTACACTCAGGCACGTCTCAACTTCTTCTTCTTCTCATCTCCCTCTTCTTTGCCAAGGGGAAAATGTCACACTCTTCCTCGCACACCATAACCTTGTCCAAACATGGCGGTGACCAATCTCTTCTTTCTTTTCTTCTATTCTTTCTCTTCTTTACCAAGGGGAAAGTGACACTTTCTTCCTCTCAGCCCAAAAAACATCGACCAAACATGACAGTCACAAATTCTATACTGTCTTGTAAATCCACACCACTGCATTGCCCAGTAACTCCTACCACACTGGACAGGTAAATATCACCACATAGTCACAAATCATACACTAAAAACACCACCACGCAAATACAGCAAATACAGTAGGACATGTCCATCTACACACCATAACTTAAGTAGTCCCTATCTATTGAGAAACTATATCTTGCCAACATCTATGAAGCCACGAGGCCCATGTACTTAAGGGGGAAAAAATTCTGCAAACTCCCATGGCCCCAAAAACGTAAGATGAGTCCAAGAATAACAACTTTAGGCCAAGAATAACAGCTTGAGGCCCGATAATAATCTCATTCTTTGCATAACTCAAGAGAATTGCTCAATAAAATTAAATTCTTTTCTACGTAAACTCAACGAAGCTTCACTAATGCATCTTTCACTCTTCTTCTGTATCCAATACGCCTCTAAAATTTCACGTGCCATCTTATCCCGACTTGGCCTAAAGTTGTTATTCTTGGACTCATCTTACGTTTTTGGGGCCATGGGAGTTTGCAGAATTTTTTCCCCCTTAAGTACATGGGCCTCGTGGCTTCATAGATGTTGGCAAGATATAGTTTCTCAATAGATAGGGACTACTTAAGTTATGGTGTGTAGATGGACATGTCCTACTGTATTTGCTGTATTTGCGTGGTGGTGTTTTTAGTGTATGATTTGTGACTATGTGGTGATATTTACCTGTCCAGTGTGGTAGGAGTTACTGGGCAATGCAGTGGTGTGGATTTACAAGACAGTATAGAATTTGTGACTGTCATGTTTGGTCGATGTTTTTTGGGCTGAGAGGAAGAAAGTGTCACTTTCCCCTTGGTAAAGAAGAGAAAGAATAGAAGAAAAGAAAGAAGAGATTGGTCACCGCCATGTTTGGACAAGGTTATGGTGTGCGAGGAAGAGTGTGACATTTTCCCCTTGGCAAAGAAGAGGGAGATGAGAAGAAGAAGAAGTTGAGACGTGCCTGAGTGTAGAAGAGGAAGTGTTTTCCGGTTCTTCTTACAGTTGGTAGTGTGCGCGTGTGTTGTGGATCTTCTCCTGTGTTTGTCTTTGTTTGCGCCACATACCTGAATACGATGATGCACCAACTAGCCTCTCAAGCCGTTATTTTGGAAGTCTGCGCTTTGTGTGTGTGTATTCATGCCTTCTTATCCCGTTTCCTTCGCGCAGTTCTGTTTTGTTATAGCGTCTATAGTATGTGGCGGCTGCGTATGGGAAAGCCATTCAAAATAGCCAATCCAACGCTATTCGAGCTGTTGGTAAAATACGAAAAGAACGCGTCTACGCTGAAGCGCCTTTTAGTTGTCAGCACGTGCGCTAAGGAGGAAAAGTCAGTTTAATGCAGTACGAGGACATCACTATTTGGGGACCAGGCGGATATCAACCCCTCAGTCTGATTCGACACACTGTGGAACCCACACACATTAAGGGTCCTAATGTCTTGTGTATTCATTTTAAATTAAGATATTCGAACGGGATACAGGCAGAAAAACACTTCGCGCCGAAGATGGCTAAAACAGCCTCACTTTTCCCGAAGAGTCGGATTTGAGGAGAGAGAGAGAGAAATAACTTCTATTCGCACACGTCACCAATGCGTTCATTCCCTTAATCGTCAGCCGGAATCCCTCTGGACTCAGCGGCGGCCAAGGCGAGACAGATTACTGTGAGTTGCTCTTCTACTTCGTGATTGAGTAATAAGGCCTCCCAGGACACGTTCTATTCGGATCATTAGATGATGAGATGGTCCAGACTATGTGAGCTAGATCTGCTGTGCTATTGCAGTGAGTGCAGCTAGAATTAAAGACTTCCCGATTCCATGTGCTGTACAATTGAGGGTTTGGAGCCACCCCAGTTTGCTATTTTCTCGAGATGAATTCTTTTCTGTTGAGCTGATTATCTGCTGCTGGATAGGTTTTAAGACCGAGCTTGTAATTTGAAAGGATTTCAATGAACGTTCCGATTTCGTCACCCGAAGGAAGGGGTTCCTCGCGTGTAGGTAGCACGTTAACTGCGATCTTAAAAAATTGAGCCCTCGCGAGATCGCGTGCGCCTTCTCGTTTCCTTCAAGGCCCAGATAAGTGCGATTTGCTCTGCTGGTACTTGCGCTTCTTTCAGTATTTTAGCGGCAGCAGCAGAGATTCTGCCCAAATCGTAATTCCTAATGGCTGCCTTAGAGTGACTAACTGTAACCTTTGTACACTTTTATGTTATTGCTAGAGCAAATGCACCTTGTTCTGCCTCACTTGAATTTGTGGTTTTAACGGTGCAGCACGAGACCAGTCCTCCACTCTCACAAACCTTTACCGCTGTGTGTGCTGTCTTGCTATCGTATTTGGTAACGTCCCAGGAAGCACGAGGCCTCCAGGGTCAACCTACTGGATATTCTGAGTCAGGTGTGAAGGGTTAGGCCACTTTCATCTACTTCTATATGAAAGATGAGGATGCCTCCATCTGGCCCTGCTACATGTCCGACGATGCCATACTTAAGGCCGGTGGCACCGACGGGATTTCGACACGACATGTCCTGTTGACAAAGTGTAATGCCTTCGTTGTGTATCACCAGACTACTCGGTGATGACAATCATATGCCCTCATCCTCGACAGCTGCGTGAGCCGTGGTATCACTGGCGAAAAGTGGTGCATTCATATCTCCAGGAGCGGCGGGAGGCTGCCGGCTCTGTATTTTTCGTACCAGCCGACTCTTCAGTGCTTACAGTGGATGGCTGCAATGAAGTGTCCGAAGGAGCTGAACAAGTTGGTAGGTCCGCGTCACACGTTGGAGACATTTTCTCAATTGAAGTAGGCGTTGCAGGTATCAGAGCCTTGTTGTTTTGGATGTAAAAGGAAGAGCAACCTGGACATCTTGAGGGGAATTCGTGTGCTCAGGAACGCTCCTAGAAACTCTTGAAACCAGGGGCTTGTCAACATTAAGGGCGGGCAGGAGGCTCGATGCCATCTCTAGTATAATGTCCCAATCAAACAAGCGAAGCTACATGGGGTTCACTGCAACGCCGCCTTTGCAGGGTACATACCGGGCCCGAATTTCAAAAAATGCACACCTGGAGCACGCGGGTGTCATCCACTAGGAACGGAAGTGTGCTCATGATCCATATTGCAGGCAGATCCGGTGGATGCCTTTATAGTCACAGGTCATGCGACGAGCAGTGACTTATTAGTTTAAAAGGTTGAGGATTCGGGGCAGTGTGTAAGCGTTATGTTCCTTAGTGCGGTTAAAACAGAAGGGACCGACACAAGCGATGCCCTCTGTGCAGCGTTCATTGATTTAAAGAAATCCAGTTATTTTGAAATTTTTTGAGTCGTCTTGCTTCGTGAGATTCAAAAGAGGTGGAGTGCCTAACCTTTGCTCTCCTCAAAAACCTCCCGACTGGAATCGGGCGGAGGGCCGACGAAGGCACTTCGCAGAATGGCGACAAATACATCTAGGCGGGGGATAATCAGGTGTGTTTACAGTTTCTTAAGCCTTCTCCGGAGCCCAGAATTCAACAGACTAATGCTATGTAAGTTCCTATTCTTTGGCGCATTATCACAGAACGTTGGGTTCAACGGATGTTAGCGCTTGTCATTTGGCGACGAGATGGCGTTGATGCAAATATGATTGGTTTGGTGGGCAGGGTTCAAGGTCACAAAGCAAGCCAAGTTATGAGAGACGCTTTAGTGGAGGGCTCCGGGAATTTGAAATACCTGCTCTTCTTAACCGTGCACTGATATCGCACAGCACAAAAGCGCTTTGCTTTCTTTTTTCGTAGAAAAGTGGCCACCGCTGCCAGTATTTCCTCCCGGATCCATGGGTACAGTTGTCGAACGCCCTTATCACAGAGCCATAGAGGCGGAGTCAATTCTGTTGAGCCAGTGTTTTGCTTGGATAACAAAAACTATTTAGAATTAGCACTACAAGTTGACACCATTCTGCTCCTTGCTAGGAAAGAAGTTTGTAACTGTAATCAATCGCTTGATACAGTTAGCTTTTTCTAGAAGGTCATGAAGGGGTATAATATAACGAGTTACACATAATTTATTCATTACAAGAAAACATTGGACTCAGTAAATATGTCCACAGTTATGTAGTCAGTTTGAACTCGAGGTGTAGATCAGCCATATGTAGAATCACTAGAATATATCAATAATGGCTTCACAGTAACCAGAGTTGTCCATGAAGAAAGTGAATACACGTCCTATAAATAAGTGCGCAGGCAAGCAAGTGCGATCTCCTAGGATCAATTCACCGTATGCTTACAGGAGGTGTTCTGAGAAGAAGGAAGACGTTATAAATAAGTCTTAATCGAGATTGCCTCAATAATCTGCGATTCGCTTATGTCATTGCCTTGCCAACTAGTTCAGTAGATGAATTGCCACGAGCGAGACCTGAGTGTTCTTATTGAAGTTTCGCGACGCAAATATTTTAACATGAGAAACTACTTCCTTGCAATAATTGCACGTTATAATCTTGTTTGGGGACCTAACATATGAAACCAGGCTGGTTGCCTTTGCTGCTATGAAAACCCTCCTGGATACATCATCCTTTTACCTTCTGCGTCGGTGTCGAACCCCTGTTCCAAGAACATGGTATAACATTTATTTTATGCGTATTTATACTCAAAAGGCAAGCACTCTGTATATCATATTTCTTTCTTGCTTTTCGTCTCATCGAGTAGAGCTGTGCTATCGAATTACAAGAGGAACTTCTATCAGCGTTATCCCATCCGCCTGTCTTGTTATATCTTCTTCAGTTTCGAGCTTCGAGTATAAGCAAACTGGTGCTCGCACTGGGAACGCTTACAATTTTCTTTCGGTTTTACTTTATTCCTGAAGTGTTATGGTTAAGTATTTCGTATCACAATAATCACTTCGCCAAATTAGTTGGCACAGAGCCAACACTTCTGATCGGCAGAGAGTTATGGTATCACGTCACATACGCCCGATCTTGACATTCACAAATTCCATAACGCTCCCAACGAACACGATGTGTGACATGACATGAAAAGTGAAGGAAAGGTCACGATGGGCCTGAATAATTTCTCTAGTTCAGGATATTTCACAAGTTTCTAACTCAATTTCCTCGGGTTGCCGCAAACAGAATACTGCCTTGGGATTGCCGCTGGATTGATGTAACTTGAATGAAATGATAAACATTCGGGAAGCGTGAATATTATGAGCAAAAGCACGCTAGAGATTATTGCCGCCTTTGCCTCACTTGCATAGCTGTGCAGCTGAAGGATTCCACTTCAAGCTCCGCAAGCTAAATTATGCCGCTGGCTCAACAAATGGTTCGAAATCAGGTTAAATTCCACATGCCATCAAATTATTTCTCAGGACGAATAGACGGCCGCATACTACACAGCTTTCTGCATTCAAGATTGTCCTCTTGAAGTGGTTCTTCGCAGAGCACATTAAGCATATTTCATTATAGCCTGAGCGCACTAACGTGCCAGCAAGGCAGAGACCGACATTTGTATCCCTTTAAAAGAGGAGTCTAGCTGCCAATAGTTTTATTTATTAGGTTCTCTAGCGCCTTAGAACATTTCCATTGTTAGTTTGGTGTGTTAGTTTGATTCTTATTTGAGTTTTGCTCGTTTGAAAACGTCTGCTCTTCTTTTATAGTTTTTTTTTTCTAAGTTTCGATTTCTTGTCTCTTTTTACCGACATTTTAGCTCAAAAGCCCTTGGCTACTTCGAGCTCCCTATCATCTTATCTGTTTCTATTTGCCTCCTTTCGATAGAAATAGGTATACCGAGACAATGGTTCAACATTCAGCGAGTAGAATTCACGAAACGCTAGGACTCAAAATGTGCAGAAAATAGTTTTTCTCGTTAAAAAAAGGGTATTTATTATTAGGAATGGTGGCAATTTGCTGATTATGTGGAACGAAAACTTCTAAGTCTAAGCGGCTTTAAAGCTTTAAAACAATTTTGAACAGATCTAATTTTCTGTGGGTGTGTCTAGCTTACCCTTTATTTCAGCATAACTTGAAACTACTGGTAAAATAACTGGAAACAATTGGTCTTGCAGGGCTGTGAAGATTTTGGTAAAGTGCAGAGTACACTATCTTCTTTTCAGGCTGTTTAACTGCTCTCAAACCTGTATATTCATTAAGCTTATTGCTGTTGAGTTCTTTCTTTGTTTCAACGAACACAAGAAAGCTGAGCTACGATCTTTTCGAGGAATAATCATAAAGTTTATTTTGTGACGCACAATACTAATATATTCTGCCCGCTTTGAATTCAATATTTCAACATCAAATATTTTGCCAGCAACTGAAAATGGGCTACACCAAAAAAATTATATACGGCAGCATCGGTTGTTGGCGTCATTGAGAAAAAGCCGTTCACATATAAGCAAACAGTGACGCACGAAATACATTAGCGCTGTGTGTCCTACGTGCAACATGTGGGAACTGATTTTCTTACTCGGCTTTTGCCCACGGTTTGGAAGCGCCATTTAACGCTTGCAAATTTCAACGGTCTTGATGCTTTCAGTTCGCTTTATATATATCTCAGCATATATTAGCTGCTACCTATCTGTTCGAAGTGAAAGTCTGCATCTATGTAACTTTGGCGAAAGCAATATTTTCCAATCTAAGTAACTGCTATCGTGTGGCTGACAAACTATCTTCATTTTTCTGAAATCAGGTAGAAGAGAAGCAGACGTAATCGTCTTTGTGATCGTTAAATTCCTTCGAAATTTTTACGTAATGTTCCTGAAACTGCTGAGCAGCCGAAGCACTCTGTCGTAATCAATGCATTTTCCTACAGATCCCAACCCCATTTTTCCCCTCACTTCTCCCCAGAAGACATTTAAATCGCACTAGCAATCAACACCTTTACCTAAATATTTCTCTGCGTCAAAAATAAAATATAAGTATCCTTGGTACTTTTTTTTTCTTTTAGGCAGGAAGTTCCGCCTCATATAGCTATCTACCTTCCTTTACAGCCTCGACTGAACGATGAATGTCAGGGAAACAGCATACAAAGCGGACACATCATTTCCGTCAGCGAGCAAAGAGGAGAGGCCAAAGATGCTTATGTGATATGATCTGTGCTTCTGCCGCCTTGTCATTGCATTTCTGATCCATGCCAATTCCTCTCATACAATTAAGGAAACAAGGTGTCCATATTAAGAATAAAATTAATTTTTGGACAGGTATTACCTTACAATACTATGCTGCTACTTGGCTGTTCGTGCGATGCAGCAAAATTACGACCGAATTACGAGAGGGAAATGACAAGAGAGTATTTTAAGGAATAGCACAAAGTAAATATTAACGTTGCCTGAGCGTACACTCAACCGCTTTTGCACATATAAAACGCAAACTACATAATTTCTCTAACGGTACCGCTCACTCCATAGAGTTAAGACATGGAGAGGGCAAATGTAATTCTTGTTAAGTTTAATGATTAGCGCCGTTTGCAATTCGCCAATATTTTCTGCCAATCTTTAGGTGCCGCAAACACTTACTTGAAAGTATTATTTGATGCGGTATTCACCGGTAATATAATGATGTAGCGAAAGTTTCAAAAAAATCTGCGTATACGATGTGGATAAAGTGGAAGACTTAGGATGGCACACAGTCTGTTTCCCGGATGCTCCAGCTTGTTTGTTCACGGCCGGTCTCGAGGGAGAGCGCGCGCTCTTTCTTACGACCTTCTCAATCGCCGCGGGAACAATAGGAACTTTTCTCCTTTAGTTACGCGCTCTGCCGCCGCAAGGGGCGCGACCTGCTCACTGTTCACTCCGCGTCTGCTTCAATGGCGGCGGGGGGCTTTTGCCTGGTTTTGCGCTGTCGCTCGCCGGTTTCGTGGTGTGTACAGCCCCGAAATGAAAGGACACAGAAGATAGATGCTGCAGCGGCATGTCGTCATTTACTGCACATGTGAACGGAGTCTATTATTATATTTACACTGTCGCTCAGGAATGGTTCGACAAGCATACGACGTACATTGCGGCATACGGTAGCTATTTTTGTCCATTTAAGTCCGAATTTTCCCCAAGCCTGTACAAGAATGTGAATAAAAAAAAATGAGCAGTGAAGCTTCTTGAAGTCTAACATGACACCAACTCGTCTGCAGCAGCCAAACCGTCTTTCAGCGCCGCTAGATGCGAAACCATTCGTGTAACACCGAAGATGAAAATAATTTCATAAAAATGTAATGTAAATTGCGAAATGCTTGCATGATATAAAGTATTAGTATAACAGTTAATGTAAACGTTGTAGGGTTGAGTGTTAAATGTTATTACAATAAATATATTAGCCAATATGTTGTATTATAAGCATCTTTAATTTTGCGAATAAACCTTGTTTTACTGAAGTTTTTACATGATATTAAGCTTATTATGAAAACAATCAAAAATGGCTTGATATTCATGACACCACTTGTGCTGGAAGTGGTAAAAAGCGGCCAATAAATGATGAAGGTGATTGCAGGGACTTACTAATGAGTTAACCTGCTATATCGAAAGTATGCAAGAAACTTCTAAAGCGTTAAAGAAGAAGATTCTCATTGAAGACACATTTCAAGCCCTATATAGCGACCAATTGAAGCTCTCTTCGGGACAGTAAGGCTAATGTGCGGAAGGTAACGATATTCTAGATGCGAGGGCCGTTACAGCTAGCGGCACTTGACTATACATTGTCAAGACGGACGTTTCATCTATGAGCGAAATCAAGGCACCTGGCGTCGATGCCAAAAAAAAAAAGTCATTTATGCTGTGCCTCAATCACTAACCGAAGAATTGAAGGAAGTGATGCCATCTCCTGCCATCCCATTTCCCACTGTCACATATTCCCGTTTAGCTTGCATCGGTTAATATATTGTTAAGTTATTCCACTTCGGGTGTGACGATTGCGCTATTCTTCTTGCAACTAGCGAAAGAAGCAGCCCCATGTACTAGTGCCCACAAAATAAAGCGGAGCGCGAGTTTGGGGAAAAAAGCGGTCTTCTTCGTCCGGGCTGCTGATAAGGCGAACGCCAAATGTGTTAAGCTGAACATGCGCATCCGCTTGCAGGGCGCGCCACGAAATGAAATTTTGGTCGTATGTCTGCTCCGTTTTATTTTCGGGGCACTAGTACACTCCTCTACGAGAACAATATTCTAGTGGACTGCATTATCCGAAACCAGAGTTTGTTGCACTGTTGGACAAGCGTTGTTTGTTTTTTTAAAAAGCTGCCGTACACCTACTACACACAAAGGTTCTCGAAGTATTAAAGATCCCGATTCAATCAGCACTTGAGAATTCAATGAGATGCCCGAAAGAAATTGACAACAGTCATGTTATAAGGACCGCTTCTTTGATATCAGAAAATTTTCTCAGAATTCTTCTTCTCAATTAAATATACCAAGAAAGTGACGGAGAAGAACGAGAGACCAATTAATTAACTCCTCGTGTGCACAAGCCGCGCAGGAAGATTTTTAGACTGAATTTTCTAGACGCAGGTACCATTCTGATCAATTGATGAATATGTAGTGCAATTTGTAACTTTGAAGGATAAATTTTTATTGTTCGCCGCGCTTTTCAATTCTGCTAAACTGTTTATGCCCATTTCCTTGATTAAAAGTAATCGCTAGACTACATATACATCTTTTGTCTTTCAACATTTCTTTTGAACGAAGCTAGAACAGCTCACTCCACTAGACGAATGCAATTTTAACTAAACGAGTAAATTTCGTTTTTTACTCTGAATCTGAGACGCGCCATGAATTTTCGCCGGTGTCTCTTGATCTAAACGGAAACGGTAGCGGTTGACAGAATCTCCACCCAGCAGTTCACCATGCACTCAAGTCAGGTCGCTCTACACCTGCTTACAACATCCAAAGGCACATTGCATAGCCTGGTAAATTTATTTTTCTACAAAACATAGGGGCAAAAAAAGTGTACCCGAAGCTTCATTCGACCGTGCACGGCCGCACTGACGAAGACGCGCGCCCGCATGAGCGGATTGTTGACTGTATATTATTCCTCGTACACGATAAATGCTCGATGCTGATTACGGCCTTTGTATAAACCATAAGGGGCAAAATGTCAGAACCTGCCGGTTGTAACTGACGCGGGCGGAGCTAAGAGCGAGCGCACGTTTCCCTTGCACGTGAACGGCTGTAGCGGAGGAGCAGCAGTGGGGCGGTGACGACCCCACCGAGGGGCGGCGGGCGGTGGAAACAGACCCCATTGGAGAGGCCGTAACAGAAGAGAAGCGTGCTCTCCCTCGAGACCGGCCGTGGTTTGTTGTCCCATTAACGTCTGTTCATTTCGACATGAGCCATCTTTCGCATACACTTAGTACATTCTGAGCATGCGATATGAACCAAAGAACGGCTTGTTGATTTACGACCAAAATATTTGGTTGCGGAAGCGACAATACGCTTGTCGGTGAGCTATTTCGAGGAGCCTCCGATGAGCAAAGATGCGCATGCGCGAGGAGCAAGTGACGTCAAACGGAGCACAGCTGGAGAGCCCCATCATACCCACCGACTCACAGGTGCCGCCACTGCCGCGCCGGCTGTATATGCGCCAGGAGGGAGTGACGTCACACGGTACACAGCTGGCGCGCCGGAGTCACCACCGCGATTCTTCTGCGTCGCGGTGACTCAGAGGTGCACCGCCGCCGCGTTCGCAGCGCCGCTCATGCGCAGTGGCGTTATTGCTCTTCCGATACTCCGGAGCCCCCACGCATGCGCAGGGTGTATAAATGTTGCACCGAGCTGGTAATGGTGCAGTTAGCCATGGAGAAGTGGAGGCCAGCAGAGGCTGATCGCCTTAAGCGAGCAAATCTTCGTAATTCGTTGCTTAAGGAATTCTACCTGAGATGATCATTGGTCAAAACACAGAATATTTTTAATTCAAACAGTCGAATATACTAATCATCAGGCACAAATATGAAGCAATTTAACGGTTAAAATTGTAAATCAAAAGCCACTGTATTATGCAGTTTTCCAAGGAAGAAATTCTTTTCAAAAAGATTGAAAATAATTTCCCCCAGGAATTCCGTTTGGTGCATAGGCTGATTCTTAGAGGCAATCATAAATTTCTGTGTTTAAGATTGCAGCCGCACAGCGCTAGTTGAGGATCTTGAATTTCTGCTCGCAGCAGCAGGATCCACCGCGCACCAGTACTTAGAATGATCCATAGTGGTGCCACGGGAACGATAATTTTTTCCTAGTCACCCGCGTGTCCTTGAAGAGTTTTATCGCAATACAAAAGGACGCATAAATTGTGACACAAAAAGTGCAGAGAAAAGGAGGAACACGTAACACAAAGAATTGTTCAAAATTTACAGTCATGATTTCCTAATTGAGAATTATTAAAGTATCAGTAACTATCGTGCACGATACAACAGAACAACGAATATGAAGCTAATACGAATATTGGGTATAAAACTGCACAGAGATGCATTGAAAGCGGAGCAATCAGCTTTATAGGTCGCAAGAAAGAAACACAACGGTATATTACGTTGGGTAATGCTATCTAGGCGGAAGTCGAGAGGAGCTGGTTGCAACCTCTAGCGGCCAAGCTGAAAACAACCGCCATGCTGGTATGTGCGGTTCCATTCTCGGAATAGGCGATAAATAGCATACATCAATATTTTAGAGCATCCGTATGCAAATTTTCGCTTTCCGAATGTACATGGCTGAAAGACAAAAATGTTTTTTTTTTTTTCAGAAGCAGTCCAGCCATTTGGTCAGAAATAACCTAAATTTATGCTCCTGATCGGGTAGGCCAAAACTGCAAGGCTGATTGCAACTAGTGTGTAACTTTTATGGAACAGAGAGAAGTTGTGGTGCAGCTCTGGCTGCGAGGGCGGGGAAGCAAATAATGCAAGGCTGATTTAGATCTACTTTTTATTCTTAAATAATTTCTAGAGACGGGTTACTGTAACAATTTCAGCAATGACAGCAAGCGAATGTAGCCGTTTCATGTCACGTTTAGGAGCAATGCTAGTCGCGCTACATTTGTTGGTTCAGCCGGTCATTCATACACTGTTTACTGCTCCTGCATCAAAAGAATCCATCATCCTTCTATTCTACCCTAGGCTACTTCCTTGAGAGAAAAAGCCGAGGCGGGCCGTTCAAGCGTCCATTATCGGGCAATCGAATTTCAGCGTTGCCTCCATGAATCAAACCCCGGTCTGCGGATATGTGCGGGGAGTGGCAATGACTGTTGTCTGCGGCGGAAGCTGCTATCCTGCAATTTATTTGAGTGCCCGCTACCTGCGTTTGTCTGGTGGTGCCGTCATGCTGACATTCAGATAAAATAGGAAATCGACATTTGCTTTATGGAATAGTGACAATAAATTCTGTCCCATAATGACATGAGCTAAATTTGCTTTTATCGACAATTATATAGCCCATTTGTCATCGCAAGATTTGCTTCAACAAATGGCTGCTTTTCCCGTGATCATATTCTCACTTATTATCGGCAGAAAAAGCTTGCGGGATGTGTGTTTTAAACAAAACACGTAGACCTGTTTGACTAAATAATAGGCTGGCAGCCAATTTATTAGGCACTGTTACCTTCTAAGTGGGACATGTTCTTTCATACTCGCATGAAGCTCAGACGACTGCATCGAAATAGGTTTTCTTTCCCAGCTGGCATCTCGTAAATATTCGCCGCAAGAACATCATCCGCTTGTTGCCTAAAGGCGGCCGTTGTTGCACTGGTATTCAGTTTTCCTGTCCTCTTTCTACAAACAAGAGTGTTCGAAACTCGCACGAAAGGCTGCTAAGGCGAAGCACTTTAGTTTGGGGCTTGAAATTCAGACTTTTCGTCTTCACCCAACTGAATTAATTGCGATTGGAATTGCGTAGAACGACACACGCACCTATCCCCGCTGTTAACCTTTTAAATTGTGTGATTCATCTCTTTTTTTCTTGTTAATTTCTTATTAATTGAAACGACAGGGAAAAAAAAAGATATGCTAGCTGCAGAACCTCTCAGGAGATAAACTGCGGCCGGCGAAAATGAAACGATCAGAGAAAGGAAGGAAAGAAAGGGGCGAAAAGCAGCAAGAACAGAAAGAGGGTATGAAAAAAGCATACAGAATATAAAAAAGGCTGCAAAGATAGCGCATCGCTCGCATCAGCTAACCAGTTTAGGCATTTTGCGGCTATTCAAGACGATTTGTTTGCAAAAGACTGCGCAACGCGTGCGCTTTTATTGTAGGGTGCCCTGGAGCCCTCGCTGCTATCACCTTGTCCACACATACCAAAGGGGAGGAGCTGCGCGGCGCTCTCCGGTTAGAGGCTATTTTCCTCCTCGTTTCAAAAGCGGTCTATAGGAAGCCCTTTTCGGGCAGCGTAGTAAATTCCTTGAATATACTAAGAAAATCTTGCATGCGGGCTTATTGGTTGCACAAATACCTCAACTGTTAGCGCTTGTTCTTCACATATACAAATGAGAACACAGAATGACGTGGACACCAGTGTAGCGTACGGTATCAACCGGCGATTTATTTCTAGCATGAAGAAAAAGAAATAAACGTCACGTGAGAAAAGAAAAAAAGCGAGAGGGTCCTTTAGATGTCTCTTAAAAGGAGATCAGCGGAAGCCTGCCCTTCCTCTCCTATCACTTGCCTTTTACCGGCGTTCGTTGCAATGCTACGTTGGTTGGTTGGTTGGTTGGTTCATAGGAAGGGAAAGGCGCAGTATCTGTCACACTTGCTCTGTGGACACCTGAACCGCGCCGTAAGGGAAGGGATGAAGGTGGGAGTGAAAGTGGATAGAGAGAAAGGGGAGCCGTAGTGGAGGGCTACGGAGTAATTTCGACCACCTGGGGATCTTTAACGTGCGCTGACATCGCACAGCACACGGACGCCACTTCGTTTCGCCTCCATCGAAACGCAGCCGCCGAGGCCGGGATTCGATCCCGGGAACTCCGGCACAGTAGTCGGGCGTCTTACCACTGCACCACCCCGGCGGGGCCAATGCTACGTGCAAGTATAATTGATTTAGAGGGAAGGAAAGGCGCAGAATCTGTCACACAGTGTCCGGTCGGCGTGTTTCGACGATACGCCATCGCTCCTGTCGCGTCGGGTTCCTTGACGTGCGTTCAGGTCAGGCATTGCAGATGACTGGAAAGCTAAACAAGAACTAATCTCGTGGATTCTCGAGGAATATGACACATCTCGAGCAAGAGATTTTGTTGGATGAACATTGAAAGGTTTTGGTGTAAAAAATGGTCCTATTTCATTTCACCAACCATAGATACATAACGTTCCATCACCAAACCCTCCATGGCCAACGACTTTCCATCATTAAAGGAAAACAGTGTTCCATGAAAAACACAAGATAACTCTTTATGTGAAATAAGGCCTTTTAGATGTATAGTGGTAACCTTGACCCTTTTTTGAGTTTGGGATACTCAATTTTTTTTTTCAAAACATACGCTTAAGTTTTAATGTCTGCATCTCAGTCATGCCGTCCACTCTTCTGCAAAGAAATCCGTACATCAGGTAGCTACGTCGTCCCGCAACAGTTTGGCCATGCCGTCACATAAGGTTCATTGAGCCGAGTTCCCTTAGGAGCTGGGCACCTGTTTTGGGATGAAAAAAATGGATGCATTATGTAAGTGGTTATTTGTAGTAATATAAGCCTAGCGCAGAAACAATTTTTTTGTTCTCACTTTCATTCCTAATCCTATTTCAACCTAAATCGCCTATCAAAACGAAAAACCTCGTTATGCATTACGTTCCATGGCAAACAGTTGGTTTGCATAGAGAGAGATTTGGTTGACAATTTTCCGCATGCAATATTTTTTATGCATTCTACCCTGTATACTTAACCATAGTTTCCGTATTAAAACTGAAAGATATATATTATGTATCAAGCAGATAAAAAATGGAATAAATTTGTTATTCGAAAAACCTGTGCTCTTTTTATACGCTGTGCATCCGTAACAAAACAGCGGATGTGCAGTGCCGATAATAGTTATTTTGTGACACAAATACTTCGAGAGATCCTTCCCTAATTTCCGTGATGACTCGAAATTGTCCAGTTGTCGGAGGTACTTTTCCACGTGTCAGCAAATTTCATAGACGACGATCTTTCGGGGCTCTCATTTCAAGAAGGCTCTAATGCAGCATCGTTGTGCAAGGCAGGAGTTACTGAAAGATCTTTAAACAAACTCTCTCTTAAAGAATCTATAAGTCGGAAGTGAGTTCTCTAAATGTTTGTTTTCCTGATAGCTTTGCTGTGCTACATCTGCATAGGACGCAATTAGGTAAAGTACCAATGAACACATTAAATCATATATAACTGAAAGCAGCCAAATAGCCTGAATGTTTGAGCTGGCCGGAGCTGCAATATCAAGGTTTTACCCTTGCTTGTCTTGAATGATGGAATCTTAAAATTACAATGCGTTATTATTGGTTCATTTGACGCAAGTATATGAAAAGTGTTATGCACGCCTGCATTCCTTCTGTTTTGTAGCATCCGACAACTCAATCGCAACATTACCGATGTAATAAGAAGGGTGAAGAAACAAGTACGATGATGTCACTATTCTGCAAGCCTGAGATAGAATTTGGCATCCCAGTATTATTTAGTGCGTAGTGGTGGGGAAATGTAAGCGAAAAGATTTTGCATTCTGCCTCCTACAAAGTGCTGAAGTAGCGACAAGGATTGAACTATTATTCATCTTCAGCATCTGAGTGCACCAGCAGAAATGCCAGTAGGGGAAGCATATAAGAAAGGCATGAGATCGGGACTCACTGCTATCTTTACATTTCCACAGTCACAAATGTTGCACTTAGGTATTGCAAGGTGGAGAATGAAATCATAGATGAAGCCGCCTAGTTTCTGTAAAACCGAAGCGCGAACGGCGCTGTGTGATGTGCGGTATAAATTATTAACAATTGCGTATCTACGCTGTTGGAAATTGATCCACATTTTCGTTTGCCTCACAGAGAATATGACAGTCCCGGCATCTTCAATCTTTAGTATAGCAGGCTTCTTTATTCGCCCTTGTTGAATCTCCACTTACTTGAACATCGATAGGAGCGAAAAGAAAAAAATATGGAAGAAAAATCTTACCCGGTTAGAATAACGCGTCTCCTGTGAGCCTTGCATAAGGCTTGCACGCAGGGGTAAATGTATCGAGCTGTCATACTTGTCGCAATGTGGATACCATTGTAGTAACACCTACCTGATAAAAATAAAATAGAGGAATAAAAGTCTCAAATATTCAAATCGCCACTCATAGCTGGTAAAACATAGTTAATTGACAACAGTGCTTCAAGAGGTCCGCAAGATTTACGTGTACTAAATGCACAATAAAGAAGGAACTATACTGTTTGATTTACTTTGATGCGTATAGCAGCACTTTCATGACAGTGGTACCAAATTTGCAAATTAATTGCATGTCATAGAACGCTCTGTGTGGTTGCCCACTATTTCTCGTCAATATCTCATGTATTTGCCACAATAAACGCAACCTTGCCACGAAGACTCGGGATGGCAGCATGCGCTCATCAAACTATATGCCTTGTAATCATTCTTACAGTCCTATCTGAAAAAGAGGCCCTCCATCGTGATACATCCGTTTGTTGATGCAGTTTTATTCTTGCTGTAAACTATATCTGCTAGTTCTGTTTAGGGAACAAAAACGTATGTACTTCCAATTTAATGGCTTTAAACAAGAGGTTTGGGTGATTACAGCTCCTAAAATCCACATACATTATGGAAGTACGCCCCGAATACGAATACACTTACGCATGATAAACCAGCAGACGAACGTTGAAGCAGTAAGATATCCTTGATTGAAAATTTTTGCTTGTTGAATTATATTTATTTCGCGTTTGTACACATTGCCAGACTGAGGTGTGAGTGCCTAATTTTGATTATGAATTGATTTTTTAAACAGGGAAACTGCTAAAAGAGGAGACAAGAGAAGAATGAACATTCCCTGCTTTGGTCCTTTTTTGCGCTGCTCTCTTTTTACCAATGTTAAACTAACTGGTTCAAACCTGCACCAGCTGGTGCTCCTCAGTAACCGAATAATGATAGTTGAAGGTACAAAGCGCTAAACTGAATCAAATGCAGCTGAGAGACTATGTACCTGCTGCTCACATCCTTTGTATGTGCGAAGTTGTCTCTCGTGTATTAGAATGAACTTGTAACACAAAGCATCTATTTGTTAATTGCTTCTTTCGAACTGCATGTAAAATACCATAAATAGTTTTTAAAGCACGCATTTATGAAATTCACAGGTTCATAAATTAACTTGAAGCGAGTGCTTGCTTGGAATAAAGAAAAGCAAAGTACATTTATTGCATCGAATTGCTGCAAATGCGTTTGAGCTTCACCATTTTTGAGTTGGCTTGATTGGCGTACCTTGTCAATCATTGTATTTTGGGATGAATATTTTGAGAAGCTGTGCAAGTGACATGTGCACCTGGTGATGATTTCTTCCAATAAATAAGGGTATGATTTCGGAGTAATCCGTCTATCGGCCTGCGAAGGAAACAGGTCTATAACTTTATTTACGCCATTTTTGGCAGGCATTTAAGCACCTATTACCTCGGCTTTGAGATAAAACGAGTAGCGTGTGTTTTTGCACACCTGGTTCTCTTCATATCAGTTTTTCTCATGTCAATTTATTTTGTAATTGACATACAATATACTTGAACACTAACTTGCTTTCTCTATAGCAGACTGCTTTCTTTAAATACGCTTGAGCACAACAGTCGGCTTTAGAATTTGTGCCGTGGTGGCCTTATAAAACACATGCACAATATGTGCATCTAAGCCGATAATCTGAAACATTTCAGGAGAGGGAAGCGTCGGCTAGAAAGGTTCCTCTATTCTGACCAAGAATTACGTTTTAAAGCCTGGTGCGTTGTGTTTCTTAAAGAGACAGAACATCGCGGCGTACAGACAAATTCGATCAGGGTTCCGTACATAATTTTATCCCCTGCTATTGTGAAAAAACTTTCTTCAGTCAATTGGGTATTTTCGTCCACTTTTATACTGAGGAGCAGATAATACCATTGTAATAAAGGCCCCAAAACTTACCAAATTTCACATGGTAAGCCTATGTTTATAAAAGGACAGAACAGCTAAATTGCTGTAATGTATGTACGCGACAGCGCATTGCGGTATTCGGCAACAGCGCGTTGTATGATTTGTTTAAACCATCAATGTAGCGTATTTTTGGTTTAAATCTGTGAATGAAGTTGATGAGAGAGTACGAGGATGTATATCTTTGAGACTAAAGCAATGACTGTGACTACTACAACTGCTAAAATTTCGCCGTACATCCGTTGAAAGACGCAAGCATGGCAAGCGATCAAATGAAATAATATATATATATATATATATTTCATGTAGATGGGCTAATAAAAGGCCAAGTATTCTAAAGAGGCTCCTTTAAAACTTATAAATTTGTTTGAGGATTACGTCGTAAGCAGATTTATATTATCGTTTTGTGTAAAAAATATTCTCCCTGCGTGAGGAAACGCAAGAGAGCATTCCTAGAATGCAAAGTTATTACAGTTTAATGGCCTTGGTCAATCTGAAAAGCCGCCTTTCCTTTTTTTAATCCCGCCCACCTTTGTCCTGACAAAGGTAGATCTCAAACAAACTTATAAAAACGTGCATAGGCTTTATACACACACGAAAATTTACTTAGCAGTCGGAAAAATAAGTTATTTTAAATTGTAATTGCACCACAATGTAGGGAGCATATCAACGAACATAGATTTCAATAATTCATGCTAATAGAGTAGATAAATTGTTTCTTGCCTAAACAAGTGTAACGTTTGAAAACAGTTTTGCATATCGCGTGAACAAGATTTTCACGTAATTTATTTTTGAGCGATTTTATGAGCTCACTACAGCCGAACGAGATACTGTGTAAACGGGAAAATGGCCTGAGCGAAACATTGATCTAGTGATGGCTAGAACAGTTTATAACAAGTAGGTCACTTCTTCTTGAATTGAACCTATTGCGAGTTTCTCTTAACAGCTGCCTTGGAACAGCAGAAATTTACATCGCTGAGAAGAATGGTTTATTAAAGATGACGAGGACCATTAAACAAAAACACTGTACATGACAAAGAGGCTAATGCATGAACTGTAAGCAAAAACTATTGCGCAGCAGACCGTGTGTGTATTTAAATGTAAAAATCCAAATCTGTTCCTTATGATTACCACGGGTAGGATGCAGCAAAAATACACACTTAAGTATAGCCGTAAGAAAGCAAAAACTAGATCTTCTCATCCTAATGACAGCTCAGGTAAACAACCAGGTAGAAAACATGGTACGTTCTATAGGTCGCACAGGCGACATCAAGAAATGTATAGAGACCGGAAGGAACAACTTTTGTTACAAAATAAGCCCACGGGAAGCATTATTTTTATTATGCAAGTACGTTATGGGGGGGGGGGGGGGGGGCGCCGAAATTGTGGTGCATGTAACGCGCAGTAATGTAGCAGTTATTCTTCACCTCCTGGCAGCCTCCTGTTGCGGCTTGAACGGCTGAAATACGCGCTGTGGTATGTACATAAGCTCTAATACGTTCAATAATGTTAGCATAAATAGGGCTTCTCTCGAGGTACAGTTTATTATTATTAGATTTTTGTAAAATCTTTCTTGCTTCCGACTACGAAAGTCTCATTTTTTTTAAATGTTTTCGCCCTTGAACTAGACTCCAAAATTATGTTCACCGCTGTACCAAGAGCCTTCAAAATGTTAATTGTGATTCTTTGGAGTTTTTGGATATGATCGCACAAAGTTGTTCCTAGCGTCTGCGTTTGATAAGGAACAATGCAGCGATGTAGTTCCATTAATTAAGTACCCAAATATTGCCCACTCAGAGTTTGTCACCGCACCTTCTTCAAACCGCAACACTCCGCCGTGGCTAGGATCGAAAGCAGATTCTTGCGTACGTGTTGAGAATGCGATTTTGTATGATGCCACCACTATCCAGAGCAGTTTCATTGGCCAGCTCGAGGGTACCTGCAATCGAGTTTGAAATTACTCCTTTGTACCAATATTCACTTATATGATTACGCTAAAATTTTGTCTCTAATCGAATTTTTGTAGACTGTAATTGTCCTAGTCGCTGGCTGAAAGAAGGTGGCAAAACTAAAATAATAGTACTGTACAGAACATCAACTTACAAAGAATAAAAACGTGCTCTTTGCAACCCCTAACATAAAATTAGGCATTAACGTTTATAATTGCGCTCCCAGAAATTATACAGAAACAAATACACACCCCACTCATTTACTGCAATCAACACCTGTTCAGATTATGGAACTCAGGATAATCAGTCCCTTCGTACTTCGTTGCACTGTGGGTCAAAGTTCGGCCACCACTCAGTATATATCTGAAGAGTGCAATTAAAGGAAACTTGTTTTTCACCCTTCGAAACCGTTTGTCTTCTAGTGAAGTTCTTAATATCATCTAGCAGCATTTGATTTCCCACAATTATTTTTTTCTTGAATGGCGCAATAGTTACAGGACGTCATCATCATCATCAGCTGCAATATACATACCGCAGGAAGAACGAGTAGAATTTATGTCGTTCGTTCCTTTTCAGAAGGTTCTTTAAACCCTTCCTGTTATGTAGTTCGGCGTGGGGAAGAGCAGGAGGCGTACATGAAGGTGATGATGACAGGGCATATATTTACAGCATGACATATATATATATATATATATATATATATAGTAAAACTGGAAGTTGAGATGAATTTACAAAAACAACACTCTGCGCTACTTTAATCTTCAACCTAACTGGTTAGAGCCTAAGCAGAACCGCCGCGTTACATGCCTACGCATGGAGCCTCAGCTCAGACTGGACTGAACTCTCTTGGATCACATCTCGTTTTACATCTTCAAAAAAACAAAGAAATATGGGCGGTCATTTTCAGAGGCCAGCTCCACACATCAACTGTCAATAAGGAAATATGCTAGATGGGCACGGCCGTGTGGGTTGGCCTTATCCTCTAACATAGGGCCCCATTAGCAATACAAACAAAGCACGGCGAAACTCTTTCCGTGGTGATGGTGTCGAAACATATCCTCTCGGGAGACTTCCTTGCCACTTGTCTCTCGCACACCGCCTCCCCATCCACGCTGCCGCCGCTGGCTAAATCCTTTCCACAGTGCATTGCCCGGCGCCATCCGTGTTTACCACTTCGAGCAACGACATGAAAAGGGAAAGGTCAACCAGCCGTCATGCTGAAGGCCTAGCGGCGGATTAAGGGGAGCTTCTGGCTTGCTCGCTCTGAGAACAATGCCCCAGTCACATCCTAAGTGCTTCTTCGTGCACTCTTTGTCACATCTGCAGACAGGATAAACAAGACTGCCTTTCGCACTGCTCCAAGTCGCAGTGTAAAAAATGGCTTAAAGGTCATATGGGTGCTCGCTACCGGCCGGTACGAAGGGTCCCTTATAAAAACGGGAACATCCTTTGAGTTCAATGTGAACTCAAAAAAGTCAGAAGGAAGCAACTTCCTCTGAACTGAGAATTGGCTACTGATTTTGAATTCACTGTGAATTAACTTTCTCTGACCATCCTGTGAATTTCCTGTGAATTTCCTTTGAGCTCCCAGTGAACAGACCGTTGTCAGTTTGAGTTGAGTTCACAGGCAGTGGCCAATTATTGGTTCAAAGGAAGTTCGAAGGAATGATGACTATGGGATATTTGGTGGATGTTCGAAGAAAGTATGTTCAGACTGAAACATTTGTTTGTATGAGCTTATATTTATTTGAATAGATGTACTTCCTGTGTTTAGGCCTTGCAATTAGGCCTGCTTTCGAAGACCCTGCGACAAAAAATCGGATCACTGTCCACAATCCCAGTGCAAACATGCGCAACTGCCGGTGACCACCTTGGCCAGTGCTCCATTGAGCAAGCAGGTGTAGGCTGCAAAAAGAAAAAAAAATACATTAGAAGCATGACTGCAATGAACAAGCTAGAGTCCATCCAGCCTTCCTTAGCTTTTGTAAATTAAATATACAGAGCACGGACAGTGTGAGCGCCATGCAGGCACCACAGCATTATGCATTAAGGCAAGCATTATGGCCCTGACCATCACTGAAAAGTCAGCTGTTTGGACAATATTTCAGAATGCTCTTGCATTACATGCACAGGCTATGAGCTCAAGGACTTACAGATAACAGCATCCAATTTTGGGCAGCCCAGTGCCTTTTTTGGAGCTTCTTCCTTGCGGGCATTGCAGACACGGCCATAAAGTGAGCTTTCTTCCAGTTCTTCGGGTGAGAACACAACCCGCACCAAGCTACACACAAACTGTTGCTTGATTGCCCGCACTGAGTTTCATGCGGTCAATCAACTGCTGATTTACCATAATATTGCTGCCAATGTACACCTGCAAGAACAAAAAGCAAATATTAGTACTATGACCAGTATTGTAACATATAACAATATTCCTTGATATGCGATAAGAAAATGAAGGGGCTTTACAAACAACAAAAAACTTAGACCAGCTTCAGAACATTCAAAGAAACCCCAAAACGCATAATTAAGGTCATTTGTTTGCAAGTAAAAATACACATTCAAGAAGCCGTACTTTACCATATACAACAATGAAGGCATACGAAAACTATTGGATGTTTTTGACACCTTCCCGAGCGGTGTTTTGATTTAATTTTGAACGATGCCAAACATCTTTTAACATTTTTATTAGTGTAACCTGACAATTGTGTACTATGTATTTAAGGTAACTAGACAAAAAGAGGGCACATAATGTCCCGCAAAGGATTGAGCGCTAATAGTGCATTGCTATAGCAGAAGAAAAAACAAGAAATAGATTTTTTAATGACCTAATTTATGCTTGCTTGTCAACAATAAAAAAAAACGGATTTTAAGTCAGAAAATAAAGGGATTTACTCATCATTAACATTGCAAAGGCCATTAAAAGCCAGTTTAGACACAGTGCCCACATTGTCACCTCCTGTTTAAAATACTAACATCCTTTTCGTACATCAGAAGCTCAACCAATTAAAAAAACTGCCAATTAAGGTTTAGTAAAAGCATGCACTCCCTGCTCTGTATGTGCTACTTTGAGGCAACATTTAGTTTCCAGCTTGCACAGGTAGCTTTCAAGCTCCTCAAGCGCTTTGGACAAGCAGCTCGTCCTTGTAAAGCTGCCCTCAAGCCATTTTGGACGAGTGTAGCTTGTCCTTTCAGGATAGATCCTCACCCTGAGAGTTTTAGGCGAGTACAGCGCTCCTCTGTGGCTTAGGTCATGCGCCATTTGACAGATGGTACCACTGACCCGTTAACTGCTTTTTGTTCTACTGCTTGAAAGCCTTTTAAGCAGCCTTAATGAGAAAAATGGTGCCTGGTAGAGGCAACGCATGCACTGTTGTCCCAACATCGCGGGAAAGAAGCTTTTCTTCGTTGCCATCCTCGCCATCCGAAGATGGCTCAGACACCAATTTTTGCATTGTTATGGGAAGCGAAGACGACAGTGATGACATGAGTAGTTCTTCCGACGAAGATGATGACAGCTCAGACGATACTATTGCGAGTTCTGTGTCAGTGGATAAAAATTGACAACATTCCGATGAAACCCCCTGGGCTTCTATTCTTGGTCGTCCCTTGTAAAACATTTCCAGTTACCTCGCTATATGTTACTCGACTAGATTGCTGCTTATTGGCAGGCAGTGGATTTTTCACGTAATGAGCAATAAACTTCACTGCGCTCATTTGACTTAGTTTCTGGTTCAAATATTTCTGTCTCGGATACCTCCTTTTTTATTACACTACCAATAGAAACCAGCAGTAAAAATAAAAACTAAAGGGACACTTAAGCTCCGCCTTTAAGGGTATGATGCGACCAGTGTAGGCTACCACCCAACATATAAAGCCCTGCTTTAACAAAGCTGTATCAACATGTCTGCGTAGCCTAGGTGTAGCAAGCCTGACTCAGCATTGAAGAGCACTGGAATGTTGATTTGTATTTCACCTTCTCACCTCAAATGAACGACCGGAGTTAGCAGCTCCTCCTAACTTTTGGATATCATGTGGTCTCGGTAAGCCACACAAATCATCGAAGAATGTGTGTTCGGCCATGCCACTTGCCAGCGCCATGCTCTTGATGTTTCACTCACAACACAGACAACAAATTTGCATGTAATAGGGCCTTTAACGATATCGTAATTTTAAGCAATTTTAGCTAGAAATCTAGAAATAATAGTGCTCAAGGGGTTAAAGTGAAATTGAACTATTGTTGGATCAGCTTAAGAAGCCACAACTCCTTCTCAAAGGAGACCCTCCTGGCAATACCATGGTGGTTAATTACCTTTGACTTGCCAGAGTGACATTGCAGGTAGCTGTCAGGTGCAAATCCACAGTCACTAAAATGACTGATTAGAGGAGCACCAGCTGCGTCATTCGAGTTGTAGTACAAAAAGATGGCCTTGCGAGATCGATAACCTAAGAAATTGCTGAATATTAAACAAGCTAATGGAAATCTCTTTTCTGATGAAAAGGGCTTTGCTATAGCTCAAGCTCAGTATGCTCAACAGGAAGCGTAAACAAAAGTAACCTTGCACTTCCGATCACTACAGCTTTCACAAAAACTCTTCCAAATCAATGTACACACGAATGAAGTAACAGTCACTAAAATGAAAGGAAGCAGTTGGGATTTTTTTCATGGTTGTTTTGACGAATTTAAGAAAATAGCACTGTCTGTCTTTTGTCGTTTCTATTAAATTGACATTCATTTAAAATGTCATTATTCTACTAATTATGCAGTCTGTGAACCCAGTCTCATAAAGAGCATCCCGGCCACGGCAGCCGCTTTTCAGTGGAGCCGAAACGCAAGGTGCCCGTGTGCTCTGTGTTGCCGGTGCACGTTAAAGAACCCCAGGTGGTCGAAATTTCCAGAGCCTTGCACTACAGTATCTCTCATAGCCTGAGTCGCTTTGGACATTAAACCCTAAGAGCCAACCAATAATAGAGAGCATTGCTTCTTGCCTGAATTCAGTGACTGCTGACTTCATTCACATGGATAATGAGCTCCTCGTTTCCCTATCCCTGCACACTTCTCAATGGAAGTGCATGACTTGTGGCAGTGCTATCATAAAGCTAGAACCAAGTTCTTGTGTGACCCTTAAAAAAGTTTCATCGAGAAAGGCATTAATGAGGACAACCATGCAGACACTAGACTAAAGCAACTAACTTGAGCCTCGGTTGGCGGCACAACTGCTTGTGTTGTACAGGCAGCATTATTAACGGATTCCGTCAGCTGATTGACCAGCTCAGCAACATCTGAAAAAAAAAGGAAAGCTGAAACAAAACATACTATTTCATCACTAGCAGCAGCAGCCCATGTAACATTCACCACAGGAGAAAAGCCTTTTCTTTGCCCTTGACTGCATGACCAACCCTTTTCTGTCACCAAATGCGCCATTCAAAATTTAGCTGCTAGACACTGGCATCACTCACGCACTCAAGGCACCCTATCAGCGGTACATAATCTAGGGGATGCTGATAGCAATTGATGAAGCCAATGCTGACATCCCACTTCTGATCTCTTTGTTCGCTGTGGAAATGCCTGGATTGAATTAACTGCGAAGGACGTTGTAACTACAGTGCAACTGACGGGTGCTGGTATTGCTTAGAATGAATTCATGGGTGGGGATGATGATGCCGAGATAGCTGTGAGCGCTTTAACAGAAGTTAGTCAGATCACAGCCCTGAAACAGTTTGTCGGTAGCAAGGGCCTTGAAGAGGTCAGCATGCAATATACATGTATGGCGGCAGCAATACGCCATACATTTGGACAAAGGCTGACACTCGAGTGTGTAGCTGATACTCGATAGCCCATGCTTCACCTATCTCGTGTCTGTCTTTTGTGTCGACATTTGCTAACATGGTGTAGTGACCGAGTTAAGTTAGGCAGATTGCTGAGTAGGTGCCGAGCTTGAACAAGCATAAATTTCCTGTTGTGAAAAAAAAAACACCACCTAAGTGACCAAAATGGCACAGGAAAATGAAGCGCATGCCATAAGCACTCCAAGGTCCAAGACAGGACGAGGCCACATATGATAATTTCATACAAATTTAGATTTTTTGGTGTCCCTCCTGCGTTCATTCTAGATGCACCTCATCATTTGCAGGAGACTCTGAGCTTAAAATCTGAGGGAATCAAGGATTCCATTCAGATACGTCGTCCAAAGTAATGCAAGAGCACCACAGACCTGCCGCAGCCATCTGGCTACAACTTATACCCCGTGAATGTGTTTGAACCTAATGCAGCTCTCCGGGTTCACTGGAGCGTTGTTGTCACCGACCACTCCAGAACAGAAAGGAACCCGATCGCGCGCCTGTTTTTCGGCCTCGGCTTGAGCAGCACAAACCAGCACAGATGCTCACCTTGAGTGGCTTTTGTTTACCATGCATTTTCATGCAGCTATCACATACGACAACAGGCTCAATCTCAGATGCATGCCGATCCCAAGCAATGACATGTGACACGCAAGTCACGGTAACACAAAGCATGCTTGCAGAGCAGGAGTGGCAGCAGTTCATCTGCTACGTGCACTGCAAGCATGGTGGTTGGTGGCGTCATGCAGCAGCACCATGGTGTAGCTGCGCACTACTGTACACCACCTATAATGTGTTGCAAAGACAACTACAGGAAGAACACCAATCCTAATCCTCAGTGTAGGGGGAACCTTATTGCAGCAACATAATCTTACTGGTGCTTTTACTAGGACGTGCTACAGACCAAGAGGCCTTATTCATTTAAGAGTTAGCACTTGAATTTGTTATGCTTTACGTAGCATCTGGTGACACAGCAAATAATTTCAGTCTCATGGCAATGGAGATCAGCATTCCATTGGCTTCAGAAAAAAGCGATCACATACCAAGCATCTGACGTGCTTCATCTCTTGCGGCCTTATATTTCTTCATTCTTTTTTTTGCAGACTCCACTTCATCCTCAAGCTCCAGGACTCTCTTTTTTGCATCTGTTGGCTTAGACATTTTGTCACAGCTGCAGTTTTCCTGCAAAACGACATGTGGCAAGGTCTATTCACTAAATTGTATTTGCACTCAAATGCATCATACAAAAATTATTCAGTATAACGCCTTGTGCAGATATCTGGTTCCACACATGAGATTAGCAAAATAGCGACCAAATGAAGACCACTGACAAGAGAAACGTAGCATGGACACTGTTTAGGGTTCAAAGCAACACTTCTTAAGGAGGAACATTAGCCTTTGAGCAAACCTTGGCACATAAAAGGACACGGTAATGTTTAACTGCGAGCTGACATCATCCAGCGTCACTACTGCTCAAGTGGGCAGAATGCCCACTTGAGCAGTAGTGGACAAAACAAAGGATGCATTTCCAGAAAAACAGTTTGAGCTCCCACGCATACCGTAAAACATAGCCACTCTGCTTTATGGTAGGTTCATGGTGTTTTATGTCCCAAAGCGACTTAAGCTATAGCTATGAGGGATGCCGTAGTGGTGGAATCACCTGGGGTTTTTTAATGTGCAAATGACATCATACAGTACACAGTCAACTTGCATTTCACCTCCACTGAAATGCGGCCATGAATGCTGGGATTGTACCCATTTACAGTCGTGAGCTTTATGAAAGGGAGCACGCGATCCCGTTGCAGACAACCTCGTCCTGAACTAGTGGCATGGCGCAACTGCAGCATTGAAAATGAAATGGAGAGAGCGGTGCTCTTCCACCTGTTGGCCGTACCCCATGCACTGAAAGCAACTTTTAGATCGGCAGCTAAAAATCATTGCAGCATTATGCTTTGAAGTAGGATGGACAGTTGGGCGAGTTGATACAATTGCATAGTCGGTGGAACAGCGCGAAAAGACGAAACACACTCTCTTCTTGTGTGCTTCGTCTTTTCGTGCTGTTCCACCCACTAAGCATTAAGCTGTTAGTAACTGATATCACTGCTTGCCTTGCTACGCTCCGACCTAGCGACCCAGCGTAGTCTGGTAACTCAGGCAAAAGCGGCAGCCCAGGCCACTGTGGTCTTGGAATGGCGACTCCATGCACTGCACCCCCACCCCCACACACACACTTCTTTTGTTTTCCTTTTTTTTCTTTTTGAAATAAAGTTTTCTCTCTCTGCGCGAAATCTGGAGAAAGGCTGATAGCGAAGAACGGAAGCATGTTTGATGCTTCAATAAAAAGAAACAAAGAAATGAACATGAAAATAAATGAATGCAACAAAACGTTGGGCGATTTTATCTGCTTAAACTTCAGTCGCCTGCAGCTGTAAAAGCGTCCGTTTCGCTGTTACACTACCAGTTGTCTCGGAACGAGCACCCTGGGCATCTTTAAAACTCGTTCTAAATCAGCTTCAATAATCAAGGAGCTGCCATTCTCTATGCCGCGCCGTACCGAGACAACGGTAAGAACAGGATCCTTTTTTTTTTCTTTTTTATGGAGCCCAAATTGGAAGCCTACTCCTGTTATCACGAAACACCTAGAAATGCCATTTGCTGTGTAAACAGGGAGAATCAGGTCCACGTAACGACAGCAGGCGCGTTTATTCTACTTCTTATTTCCGCAAATTCTGTTCATTAGGCTTTGTTTTTTTTTATTTCACGTAATTCCCGAAATCAACTGTCTGTCTACCCCGTGCACCATGTGCACTACTGTCACCTGCCGGTAAACACAACGCGGTCGTAATGCGGGCATGTAAACGACTTCGCGACACGACTCACCGCGAGTAGCAAAGGAAGGTGTTTTCACCGGTGAACATTATTATGAAAACGAAAAGAGACAAGAGACGTTTGACTACTTACCCACTCCGAGGCTGAAAGCAGGAGAGTACGACCCCTCCTTCCATTGGACATGTAGCACTCCTTGGTTCAGAATAATCTTCCAGTATTTTGGATTATCGACCAGTTTCGCCTGCAGTTCTTTTGATTGTAGGTTTCTTACGGGGTATGCGTATCACTTCTGAGCGGTCGCCCATTTAACCAAGACGTGATCGGCCATTTGCACTACTCACGCTGTGAAAACACGACGAACACAACGAACGCGAACAATCAACTACCTACAGTCATGAAATACATAGTGAAGTATGCCGCCGGCTGTTCTCACGAAAACGATAGCGCTAGAGTCTCAAGCGCCATTTCTAAGGAATCAAAATTTTAAATTCACTTTTGCAAATTTAAAAAAAACTTTTAAAATAAAAACTATAATTAAAAACAACCTTAAGAGTTTGTTTTTTTACTAATGATATGTGATGCGTAACAAACGCAAATGATTCAAGCAAATTATTGTCACTAGCAACAGCAGCGCTCTTTTCTTTGAAGCGGAATTCTTGTGGTGCGTGTCAATCTTCATTGGTTTTACTCAACGTGAGGCACGCGAGTAAATAACGTGAGAATGTTGGTTTTACTGGCAGAACTTGGTAACCTCGGCTGCGTGGGCTTCTTGTGCACGATGGTACCGACGTCGCCGACGTATTAATTGCTGGTATTTAAACTGTGATAGGAGGTAAACGAGCTTGACTTTCGTGAATAGTGTGACATCCGGCACTAGGCATATCGTGAAGTGCATTTAACCGCAGGCTTTTGAAGCCGTTATCGATGGTGCTGCGATAACCGCCTACCCGTCACCTACCTGTCGCACGCACTGGAAGTGCCACCACGGTAAAAGCGTACTTGCGCGACGTCAACGTCGCGCCGTACCGAGGTGCACTAAATCACGACGGAAGCAGGCCGCGCTTGCTAACAGCGTCGCTGCGAGCCAAGCGTTGCCAGGTTGCAGTGCCGACCCAAATACTGAAGAACCCTGCCAGCCCTACGCCGAGCTTCGTTGCGTACCGTGTCAGAGTGCTGAAGGAGCGGTAACAGATGTAGACGCCGTCTCGCGCATGGATCGCCATCGAAGCAGCGGGCTGCGAAATCGATGAATTTGAACTACCTGGCATTCTTTAACATGTATGAAAAATCTTGAATGTGTTATATTTTATGTAAAAAAAAAAATTCAGAGGGGCAAGACATAGACCAAGTAATGCCACACACACAAAAATAAGCACAAGAAATGCATGAAAAGAAAGTTATTTTTACACTTAAGGACAAAGGGCGGAAGGGGTGAATATTCTTGGTCCTTGTGTGGTGACTAAGAAGAAACTCGCGCTAAAAATAAGATCTAGCGCATGAAAAAAAAATAGCATGGATTCAAAATAAAATGAAAAAAAAAATGAAAATGATGTTTACTTGCACAGCAAAGAAACGAATGCGATTGTGTATATTTTGATAAATGTATGATTGGTTTATTCTAAAAAGTTCAGAAGTTAAAAAAAGTGCAAGGGATGCTCATGACAGAAAAAAACGAGAAGTAGAGCTGAAAAGAATGAGCTTCGTATGTTTTCACTTAAGAACAAAAAAAGAAGGTTATGATGCATAAAGAGTAAAAGGAACTTACTTCCTCTTTACTGGAGGACATACGAAGGAAGGTCATTATTGGTATTGCCAAAGAGAGCCAGTTTAAAAATGAGCTTCCTTCTGTCAAAAGAAAGGAAAGTCTCAACAAGGTGAGTTCAAAGGAAACTTCCTTTAGTCAAAAGAAAGGAAAAGTCTATAGGAAGGCTGTTCAGGAAGCAAAAAGAAAAAAACAAAGGAAGTAAAAAGGCAAATTTCATTTTCATAAGGGGTGCCATACATCAATCAATCAGTCAATCAATCAATCAATCAATCAATCAACTAATCAAGCTTTTTTATTTTCACCGAAACAAAATATACATGGCGAGAGAAAGGGGTGGAAGAAAACGCTGCACAATAGCAGCTTGACAAAGCTCCAACCCCCCTGACGACAATGACAGCACTGTAACATCTCAGATTTTTGTTCAGTTTACTAGAAACTGTACAAAACGAAAGTAAAAAGAAACATCTAGTTACACTAATGCTAGTTTATAAATAACTGCTCTATGCCCCCTTTGTTAAGTGTCGAAATGTATATGTCTTGCTTCGCAAAGTCACCGAGTGTGTGGGGGAGTGTGTATTCAACGCGTTTGCGGCCATAACTGGTGCGCGTGACGGGAACTTTCCATGGTAGTTTATGGCGATGAGGGTGTGTGTATTCTTGCTTATGGAGATTGGCGAGTGAGAGGAATGTATCTAAATTGCCCTGCATTGCTGCAGTGTAACGTTTTATTAGTTTGTACTTGTATATGCTGACGGCTTTCGTTATTTTGTACTTTTAGAATAGAGGTTTAGTATATTCGTTGAATGGAACATATTCGTTGCCCGCTCTGAGCACAATGCCCGAGTTACATCCTGACTGCTTCTTCGGGGGCTTTTTGTCACATCTGCAGACAGGATAAGCAAGACTGCCTTTCTCACTGCTCAAAGTAGCAGTGTAAAAAATGGAGTTAAAGGTCATATGAGTGCTCGCTACCGGCCAGTAAGAAAGGGTGCCATACATGCGAGCACCCGGCAGCACATTCCGCCGCGCCTGTTCCCATGAATGGCCTTCAGGCTGAAACGGTCCCGCAAGTCCGGCGCCGACTGTCCGGTCGGCTAGGAAAGGCAATTATAATATTAAACACGGAGAATCGCCTATTCGGTGTTAGCGAGTATGTTTCCTTGATCAAGTTGTAAATGAACAAGGCATTTATTCTGATCATGAGACTAGCTGCTAATAAAGATTTAAAGTCTCAGAAAAGCATAACTGAGCTTTGAAGCATTTTGGGAATAGTCAATCATTTGTACCTCTTCAAGCCATGTTAGCAAGTGACAGCTCTCATGCGTTTTCTTTTGCGCAAGGATCGAAACTGTCTGGGACAGCAGTCAGGAAAAATCGTTTGAAGAACTCAAAAGGATCACTTGTTCAGCGCAATGCATGACCGTATATAAGGCTACGTTACGAACCGCTCTTTCAGCTGACAGATCGTCCTTGTTTCAGAAACAAAAAGGCATTCAATAGAGATCAGTCGCGTTCGCTTATCGCTCGAGCTGCAAAATGAGCAACAGAACAACCACATAGAAGAGGAAGCGCTGCTGTTGACATGGCCAGCGGGAATGTTTGGTGAAATTGTTTTGATTTATTTAGTACATGCTTAGTCTAGAAGTTTCCTTGTAACTGACCAACGCTCTTGGTATCATTTCCCGTCCCCATGAAATCTATCCTATGCCACAATTAAACAATTCGTCTGCGGCTGGTGTGGGGCAGGTTTTCGGTAGTAGACCTTCCAGGAAAATCGCTAACCACAGGCGACATTTTCACGTAGAAACCTGCTTGACTGCCTAAGAGGTCACCTCTTACTTGAAAGCTTGTTTATTGGGCTTAAAAACAGGCGACGACTTCCTGGAAATTCTAAACGAAGGTCAAGCGAATGTCGAATTGTATCCAAGTCTGCGCATGTTCTGCAAACAGAGCGACCCACGAAATGACAATTTTATGTTATCTTCGGCCATACTGGCGGAATTGCGCACGAATTACTTTGGTGGACGTTTTACTGCTGAATGCTACGACGCTGGTCATTCCTCAGTTCCTTCGAAAGGAAACACTACGCGAGCTGCGTGATGGTCACCATGGCATATCTCGATGGCCCAGTGTGGCTACAGGTTCTGTCTGATGGTCGGGACGTTGCTCTTAGATAGCATTTTTCGTAAAACAGTAAAACGTTTGGGCGATAGATGCACAGGAAATGATGGTTACAGGTGATGGCATTGCCAACAATCTTTTTTTTCTTTGGGAGAAAGTAGTGGCCGTTCTGTGTCAAATTCAGCTACATCATATCTTGTCATAATAGATTCTCTTTCCGATACCTAGAGGTCGCAATTCTGCCCTCAACAATCTCAGTTAGAGTGATAGGCCGAGTGCAAAGCATTTTTGTGAGGCACGCAATAACGAATCTGTGGTAACGAAAAATAGTCCCCAAATCGTAACGCAAACTTCGAGCAGCTTGTCAATTATTACGGTTTCCATTTCTTCACGTTAGGCCGAGCTATCCCAGGGAAATGAAGAATTCGAACGCAGGGTAAAGACGGTTAGGAATCTCGTTTTGAAATCGAATGACCCTTGGTTATCTCTACTGGCGTATAGGGCTACGCCTGGTGTTCTGAGAGTCAACCCAAGTAGCGATATTAATGAATAGAAGGCTTAGGAGGAGAGTCCCAATACCATTCGCGGCGCAATCCGGGACAATGCTGTATGTAGGAAGCTGTGGCCAATGACGAGAAGGTCAGGATGGGGCAAATCTGCCACTTCCACCTTCTTCACCGGTCTAAATATCTCCTGAGCTGAAAACATAACTGTGATGAGAGTGACTGATATCCGTCTTAAAGGTAACGTGCTCGGAGCAGTATCACAACGGCGTTCAAGCTAAGCTTAAACCGAAAACGGGACAGCGTCACTCGCAACAAAAAATGCTCAACAGTCTCCAAGAAGACCGGGTAGATAGCAGTAGCGGCGAGTTCACAGGTACGAACAGCCTAGCAGGAATCGATTGAGTCAGACAAAGCAATCATAAAGTTTTGGTGCCCTTATTCGGACTTCGACTGACTGTAACAATTCTCAAGCTAGTAATGTAACCACGACAGGTTTTCGCAGAGTTGTTTGCAAGCGCATAAGGCTGGGTGTGGAAGATAGATGTTTCTAGCGGTTCTTTTCTCATTTGCTTGTGTTATTTTTGTTGTGTCAGTGATGCCAGAGTCTTGTCATACCATTACAAAGTGTGTGTGTGTGTGTGTGTGTGTGTGTGTGTGTGTGTGTGTGTGTGTGTGTGTGTGTGTGTGTGTGTGTGTGTGTGTGTGTGTGTGTGTGTGTGTGTGTGTGTGTGTGTGTGTGTGTGTGTGTGTGTGTGTGTGTGTGTGTGTGTGTGTGTGTGTGTGTGTGTGTGTGTGTGTGTGTGTGTGTGTGTGTGTGTGTGTGTGTGTGTGTGTGTGTGTGTGTGTGTGTGTGTGTGTGTGTGTGTGTGTGTGTGTGTGTGTGTGTGTGTGTGTGTGTGTGTGTGTGTGTGTGTGTGTGTGTGTGTGTGTGTGTGTGTGTGTGTGTGTGTGTGTGTGTGTGTGTGTGTGTGTGTGTGTGTGTGTGTGTGTGTGTGTGTGTGTGTGTGTGTGTGTGTGTGTGTGTGTGTGTGTGTGTGTGTGTGTGTGTGTGTGTGTGTGTGTGTGTGTGTGTGTGTGTGTGTGTGTGTGTGTGTGTGTGTGTGTGTGTGTGTGTGTGTGTGTGTGTGTGTGTGTGTGTGTGTGTGTGTGTGTGTGTGTGTGTGTGTGTGTGTGTGTGTGTGTGTGTGTGTGTGTGTGTGTGTGTGTGTGTGTGTGTGTGTGTGTGTGTGTGTGTGTGTGTGTGTGTGTGTGTGTGTGTGTGTGTGTGTGTGATGTTATAAGCCTTGAAAATGGGGATTTGCAGGAATCGTCGCTTCCTGTTTCATGCTTGACTAAGCAGTAATTGGCAGCAGCGACTGCGATAGTGGATGTGCTGGCATAGGAAGCCACTATGTAAAAGCGAAGTATGAAATCAAGCGAGTCTTCTTTCACACAGTCTGAACTGCTCCCTCGGGCAGCGCACCAGCGCGCGCTCGGCTACGCTTCCCGGATTATCCCGGCACAGATTGGGTCAGAGAAAATCTCGAGTTAATATTTTATTCAAAATCAAGAAGAGACTTTCATGGCCAGGATATGTAGAACGAAGAGACTGTAAATGTTTGTTGGTAAGAGCCACAAATTGGATTCTTATTGAAGATAAGCGGAAAAGAGAGCGGTAGCATATCAGGTGAGATACTGAGGCCGTGAAGTTTACAGAGCCCTTGTGGATGCGGCTAGAAAAGGGTCAGGTTAATTGGAAGAATAAGAAAGAGGCCTTCTGTAGGGCCGCGCCCGAGGATAATCACTTGCAGGTGCGCGTTTCTGCATGGCGCCGCCACCCGCCTGTTTGCTTCATGTATTGTGGACGCAATACAAGCGTCACGCTTGCACGCGTCACGCTTGTATTGCGTCCACAATACATGAAGCAAACAGGCGGGTGGCGGCGCCATGCAGAAACGCGCAGCTGCAAGTGATTATCCTCGGGCGCGGCCCTACAGAAGGCCTCTTTCTTATTCTTCCAATTAACCTGACCCTTTTCTAGCCGCATCCACAAGGGCTCTGTAAACTTCACGGCCTCAGTATCTCACCTGATATGCTACCGCTCTCTTTTCCGCTTATCTTCAATAAGAATCCAATTTGTGGCTCTTACCAACAAACATTTACAGTCTCTTCGTTCTACATATCCTGGCCATGAAAGTCTCTTCTTGATTTTGAATAAAATATTAACTCGAGATTTTCCCTGACCCAATCTGTGCCGGGATAATCCGGGAAGCGTAGCCGAGCGCGCGCTGGTGCGCTGCCCGAGGGAGCAGTTCAGACTGTGTGAAAGAAGACTCGCTTGATTTCATACTTCGCTTTTACATAGTGGCTTCCTATGCCAGCACATCCACTATCGCAGTCGCTGCTGCCAATTACTGCTTAGTCAAGCATGAAACAGGAAGCGACGATTCCTGCAAATCCCCATTTTCAAGGCTTATAACATCACACACACACACACACACACACACACACACACACACACACACACACACACACACACACACACACACACACACACACACACACACACACACACACACACACACACACACACACACACACACACACACACACACACACACACACACACACACACACACACACACACACACACACACACACACACACACACACACACACACACACACACACACACACACACACACACACGCACACACACACACACACACACACACACACACTTTGTAATGGTATGACAAGACTCTGGCATCACTGACACAACAAAAATAACACAAGCAAATGAGAAAAGAACCGCTAGAAACATCTATCTTCCACACCCAGCCTTATGCGCTTGCAAACAACTCTGCGAAAACCTGTCGTGGTTACATTACTAGCTTGAGAATTGTTACAGTCAGTCGAAGTCCGAATAAGGGCACCAAAACTTTATGATTGCTTTGTCTGACTCAATCGATTCCTGCTAGGCTGTTCGTACCTGTGAACTCGCCGCTACTGCTATCTACCCGGTCTTCTTGGAGACTGTTGAGCATTTTTTGTTGCGAGTGACGCTGTCCCGTTTTCGGTTTAAGCTTAGCTTGAACGCCGTTGTGATACTGCTCCGAGCACGTTACCTTTAAGACGGATATCAGTCACTCTCATCACAGTTATGTTTTCAGCTCAGGAGATATTTAGACCGGTGAAGAAGGTGGAAGTGGCAGATTTGCCCCATCCTGACCTTCTCGTCATTGGCCACAGCTTCCTACATACAGCATTGTCCCGGATTGCGCCGCGAATGGTATTGGGACTCTCCTCCTAAGCCTTCTATCCATTAATATCGCTACTTGGGTTGACTCTCAGAACACCAGGCGTAGCCCTATACGCCAGTAGAGATAACCAAGGGTCATTCGATTTCAAAACGAGATTCTTAACCGTCTTTACCCTGCGTTCGAATTCTTCATTTCCCTGGGATAGCTCGGCCTAACGTGAAGAAATGGAAACCGTAATAATTGACAAGCTGCTCGAAGTTTGCGTTACGATTTGGGGACTATTTTTCGTTACCACAGATTCGTTATTGCGTGCCTCACAAAAATGCTTTGCACTCGGCCTATCACTCTAACTGAGATTGTTGAGGGCAGAATTGCGACCTCTAGGTATCGGAAAGAGAATCTATTATGACAAGATATGATGTAGCTGAATTTGACACAGAACGGCCACTACTTTCTCCCAAAGAAAAAAAAGATTGTTGGCAATGCCATCACCTGTAACCATCATTTCCTGTGCATCTATCGCCCAAACGTTTTACTGTTTTACGAAAAATGCTATCTAAGAGCAACGTCCCGACCATCAGACAGAACCTGTAGCCACACTGGGCCATCGAGATATGCCATGGTGACCATCACGCAGCTCGCGTAGTGTTTCCTTTCGAAGGAACTGAGGAATGACCAGCGTCGTAGCATTCAGCAGTAAAACGTCCACCAAAGTAATTCGTGCGCAAATCCGCCAGTATGGCCGAAGATAACATAAAATTGTCATTTCGTGGGTCGCTCTGTTTGCAGAACATGCGCAGACTTGGATACAATTCGACATTCGCTTGACCTTCGTTTAGAATTTCCAGGAAGTCGTCGCCTGTTTTTAAGCCCAATAAACAAGCTTTCAAGTAAGAGGTGACCTCTTAGGCAGTCAAGCAGGTTTCTACGTGAAAATGTCGCCTGTGGTTAGCGATTTTCCTGGAAGGTCTACTACCGAAAACCTGCCCCACACCAGCCGCAGACGAATTGTTTAATTGTGGCATAGGATAGATTTCATGGGGACGGGAAATGATACCAAGAGCGTTGGTCAGTTACAAGGAAACTTCTAGACTAAGCATGTACTAAATAAATCAAAACAATTTCACCAAACATTCCCGCTGGCCATGTCAACAGCAGCGCTTCCTCTTCTATGTGGTTGTTCTGTTGCTCATTTTGCAGCTCGAGCGATAAGCGAACGCGACTGATCTCTATTGAATGCCTTTTTGTTTCTGAAACAAGGACGATCTGTCAGCTGAAAGAGCGGTTCGTAACGTAGCCTTATATACGGTCATGCATTGCGCTGAACAAGTGATCCTTTTGAGTTCTTCAAACGATTTTTCCTGACTGCTGTCCCAGACAGTTTCGATCCTTGCGCAAAAGAAAACGCATGAGAGCTGTCACTTGCTAACATGGCTTGAAGAGGTACAAATGATTGACTATTCCCAAAATGCTTCAAAGCTCAGTTATGCTTTTCTGAGACTTTAAATCTTTATTAGCAGCTAGTCTCATGATCAGAATAAATGCCTTGTTCATTTACAACTTGATCAAGGAAACATACTCGCTAACACCGAATAGGCGATTCTCCGTGTTTAATATTATAATTGCCTTTCCTAGGCGGTGGTCACTTTATTTAAATGCTCATCATGCTAAGCTTTGATTTTCCGAAACACTAGGACATCGCCCATAACGTTAAAGTCCACCGGAAAGGCGCGTAATATCTCAAAATCTCTGTTCTCAAAGTATTCGAAGCTGAGCTATTTGCAATCGGTATTGGAATGAAACACTATCTACCGAAGGTTGTTTAGAGCGTGGTTGCATCTCCTGAGTCTTTACTGAGGCGTACCTGGTGGAGGCGCGCGTTCGACCTAATATAGAAAACCATTTCGATCTCGATAGCGAGCATAAAGCCGGAGCAGGGTTAGAAACGTAGAACATTCTCGGATTCCAAATTTCTTCAATTTTAAAACTTTATGTAAAATCTAAGGTCTCCTGAAGGATTCACATGCGGAACTGTCTGTGTCAGTCTACCATTCAGTTGGGTCATCCACATTTCTCATTATAGCTTAATACTCCATTTTATCTATTTCACGCATCAGGAAGCTTCAATCTGGCTTCCGAAGATTGGCCTGTGTTTGTGGTTTAACGTCCCAAAGCGACTCACGCTATGAGAGACGCCGTAGTGGTGGGTCCCGGAAATTTAGACCGCATGGGGTTTATTAACTTGCACTGACATTGTACAGCACACTGACACCTAGCTTTCGCCGCCAGGGAAAAGCGGCCGCCGAAGGAGAGATTCCATCCTGCATCCTTTGGCACAGTAGTCGAGCGCTCTATGCACTAGGCCACACCCTCGGTGTACAGGAATTGATGCCTAGCGTGGAGCTCTATGGCGTGCGGGATTTCGGCGGGTTGTTGTCTTAGAGTGTACTACCCTGATGTCTTACCTAGACTTCGTAAGGCCATTATGTAGTTTTCCTGCTAGATTGCGTCAGCGAAGTTTGTGAACCGCAAGGCTTCAAGGGCTGGTAATGCTAGAAGGACATCGCCTAATGGTCTGACTACGTAGCATGTCTCACACACGATGTTTCATTTTCATGCAACGTCTGCTACACATTTACCTAACACATTACGCTTACCCAATCCTGCGCCCTCCAAAACTTCATCAGTTTTCAGAAATTGATTAGGTAATTCGCAAAATCTTGATGGTAATACTGACACTTCAGTGCCTGAGTCAAACATTTCAAATATAGACACATAAGTATGCAAACCGGGACAAATCGCCCTTTCTGCGTATATCTATTCATCCAACAAAGTTTTCTCAAGTTTTCTGGTTGACTGCCGAAAGGCGTCCTTGTCTTCTAGCAGGCCTTTGCAAGCTGTGCCTTCCTGTAGCAGCTGTGACATTTGACAGCTCTGGTTGTGGACACCACCTGGGATGGGCGGTGTCACTGCAGAAAGTGCACCGTTCCTTAAGCGTTCCTCGCGCATGTGACGGGTGCTCCTACAGTATTTTGCCATGGTGAACTAAAACGTGCACATTTGTGTCCTGGACACAAAGTTTCGACTACTCCTGACTGTATTGTCCGTGTAGAGCACCTTGCTGTTTTGGACGCCTTTTAGGTTAGCCTTCGCCCGTGCCGAAGCCAGCGTCAGCGGCGAATCCATTCGCAAATCATCCGACAGCTTTGCGTTGCGAAGCCATACATAACCATTCTGTTGCGGATCCTCTGTTCATTTATTTCACTCAAGGCGCAGTAGTCCTCGAAGCCATGTAGCTCAGTAGCAAACGTTTCCACTGACTTGCACGTATGTGAAAACATTTTCCTTCGTACACGATGTTGCTCTCCTTTGTAAAGCGCCAGTAGACTCTGTTTAGTTTCATACTTCGTTGCCTGTTTGTGGGATAGTGGAGACAACCTGAATCACAAGAATCACGTGTTCTTTGTGTTCTTTTGTTCCTATGCACCTTTTTAAGGTGCTCGACGATTCGGCAGGCAACGTGTACTACACACACACACAAACACACGCACACACACACAGATAAAGAGACGAAGGATGACGATCGTGAAATAACGCAACGAAAATTAATTTTATATGACATGAACACAAGGTACAGAAAACTTATTTACACAAGACAGGAAGGAGACGGCACTCCACTACGCGAGCAGACGCATTAAGTGACGCTTGCGCCTAGGCCTGCTTCCGAATTGATTGCTAGCGAGAGCTCGCACCTGAACTGCCGATGGCTGCACGGCGCGCTCTTAATTAACCGGCCTCGAAACTACCAGGAGCGGAAGAGCAGCGGAAGCATCCTAGCGCTGCCAAAGCTATGTCTACCTCCCTCGGCTAGCTAGAAAGATCTGGAAGCTAGTAGAAGCAATCAGTCAATGCGCGCGGCCTTCTTAATGACGCGAAGAGAGGAGGAGCGCCAGGTCTGTGCGGAGAGATGCACGCGTGAGTCAGATCCGCCGTGGTTAGCCCGTGTCGGTGAGGGCGAGGAGGCACAGCGTGGTAGCCGAGATTACGAAAACGGTCACGTTGCCGTCTGGAAGCTGCTCGAACCTTCCATCGACAATTTCTGCGGCGCGCGCCTAACAATCAGAGAATAGCCATCGCGTCCTTACGCTGAATATTTCACGAGCTTTCCCCCTTTTGTGTGCATTAGCTTCCGTACACGAGCCTCCCCTGAGAATTCGTTGAGTGCCACTGCATATGTGTACTAATCGAAATGCTCTATCCACGCCGGTGACTCTGATGTTCAGTCAAAATTGCTAAAGCCCATGCTGCCGCGTTCAAGGCATTTTCGATATCTTTAATGGAAGATTCCTCGTTCAGTGGGCAGATTCTTGACCATCTAACAACACATGTGATAAGCCGGGAAGAGTATCCGAGCGCGCACTAGGGCGCTGTCCAAAGAAGCAGTCCACGAACTATGATCACGGTGATGAAAGAAGCTCATTGTAACACACTTCCTAACCTTCCTATCTGTAAGCGCGTAAACATTACCAAGCACACCTTTGATGAAATGCAAGTATGTTTACTGGAATCAGGTTTCAGAACCCACCATGAACGCGAAGTTTGCAAATCGTTTTTAATATACAAGTTTAACACGGTTTCTTGTGAATTAAGGGGAAATGAGGGTGCTCGTTATAATACATGAAGGAAAGAAGCCGACAGTCGGCGAGGCAAAGGAAAGCGTTGTGGATGGTACTTTTATGTCTCTTTTTAATGTTTGCTTAGATAATCACAAATATTAGTAATGTAATCTGTTTAGCAGAAAGATAATTAAACACAAAGTAGAAGAAATAACAACATGCCGATGGTGGGAACCGAACCCACTACCTCCGAATATCGCGTCCGGTGCTCTTCCAACTGAGCTACATCGGCCGCTGTCCCCCCTGCTACTTGCTTGGGTATTTATGTTGTCTGTATACGAACCTTGAGAGTGTTCACCAGCGCCGCCCTCAGCCATAGCGGCGGACGTAGAACGTCCTTTGTTACCGCCAGCGTCACGTAGGACGTGATCAAGAGCGAGGGCGATAGCTGTGCTACAACCCTCTTACGCTACCTATGGCTTCAAGACTGCCAGAACCGAGACCTCCGTAAGCTACAAGCAGATTAATTAAGGGGAAATTCGGAGGTCGTGGGTTCGGTTCCCACCATCGGCATGTTGTTTTTTCTTCTGCTTTGTGTTTAATTATCTTTCTCCTAAACAGATTACATTACTAATTTCTGTGATTATCTAAGCAAACATTAAAAAAAAGACATAAAAGTACCACCCCCAACGCTTTCCTTGGCCTCGCCGGCTGTTAGCTTCTTTCCTTTACGGTTTCTTGTGGTGTGAATGAAAACGTTGGCCATCTAACTTGTCTCTAGTCGTAGCATTTTAACTAAATGGTAGCACTTTTGGCAGCTTCTTAAAAGATATGTTTAACCGACGTTGACTCCATTTTGCACTGTTTGTCTCTTCGCTTGCGTTCTTACGGTCACAGCCCGAAGCCCCTCATAGGATGTCATGCTTTACTTGCACTGATCTTTTTCCTGTTTGCCAGTTTCCCACGAGCATATTGCTTCCTGCCGTAACATGGACTGATCATTATAACTTATCCAATAACCTTGCACACTATTCCTTGTGTAATCAACACTGGTACGAAAAATTAACGTCTTTAACTGCTTCTCTTTGTCTCCGTAGCATTGAGCACACAATCGAACTTTGTGACCATGCGGCAGTTTGAGTGACTGTTTACTTTTTCTTTTTTTTTCTTTTTTTTGTGCTGCGCTATATCACAGTTGTATTCTACTGACGTGTTATCTGCGACTTTCGCCTACTAATGAGAATATTTCGGTAGATGAAACCCCCCTCCCCTCCTGAATATTGCAGTACTAAGTGTGACGAGTACTTCACCCAATCTAACCTCCTGATTTTTTGTGTTTTGTGCGCTGATGATGACAACAATACTTTATATATCTTACTTTCTTTGTGAAACATATTAAGAAGCATGACCTAAGCGCAACACGTGTCATTCTGTCTGTATACCTTGCACAGCCATTACATCAGGCTTGTGGAATCTTGTTATGATATTTTGGTGATTTTTGTTGCTGATAGTGGCTGGTCGCGTGTTCTTCAATTGTGCATGTATATAAGAAATGAGAACCGATAGCTTCTTTCTACATTCCTTGAAAAAGGCCGGTCCCAGCCGAAATGTCGGATTAAAGTTTACTGCTTTTCCACCGTGTGTCCCCTCCTTTACGTTTATATATATATATATATATATATATATATATATATATATATATATATATATATATATATATATATATATATATTGTGGAGGAAGGCTAGGTCAAGACGGCGAGGTCGTGGCGGCAAGGACAGCGAAGCCTTGTCTAGCGTTTTAATCCGGACACCAACCCAGGCACGCGCCGGAGCCGGCGCCACGGGACGATGATGATGGTATGTACAAATGAAAGAAGATGATGATGGCATCTGCAAATGAAAGAAGGTCCACAGAAGGCTCACACAGTCTGCACGGGGGGTCGGAAGCGGCCAGCCTGGCCACTCCTAACTAACCGATGTACCGCGGCGCACAACCGGTTTCAAGCGAGAAACATGAACAATTTCAGTTCCACGGTGGCGTCGATCGGCTGGGGGATCAACAGGAGTGACTTTGTAGTTAACTGGAGAAGTTTGGCTGATGATCTTGTAGGGACCAAGGTAGCGGTGGTGGAATTTGTCACTAAGGCCAGGGTTGCGCAGTGGAGTATAAAGCAGTACTTCGTCACCGGGGCGATAAGAGACCACGCGATGCGTAGAATCGTAGCGACTCTTGCGGTCTTCCTGGCACGCTGCTGTGTTGAGGCGGGCAAGATAACGGCATCTGGCCACACGAGATAAGAACTGGGTAGGTACCGATGTGGAGTAGTCGGGCGTAGAGAAGAAGGCAGCGTCGAAAATTGTAGTGGGAGGACGGCCATAAACGAGGAAAAATGGAGAATAACCGGTAGTCCGTTGTACTGCTGTGTTATAGGCGAAAGTGACGAATGGTAGAATAGTGTCCCAATTTCGATGATCCGGTGTAATATACATGGAGATCATATCCGATAAGGTGCTGTGAAATCGCTCAGTCAGCCCGTTAGTCTGGGGATGGTAGCTCGAGGTTGTCTTATAAAGGGTGGATGACGCGTAAAGAACTTCGGCAACGACTGTCGATAAGAAGGCCGTCCCGCGGTCACTTAGGAGCACCCGAGGAGCGCCATGACGCAATACAATTGATTGCAAAAAGAAATTTGCTACTTCTTGAGCGGAACCGGTCGGTACAGGTGCTGTTTCAGCGAAGCGTGTAAGGTGGTCGACAGCTTTTATAATCCAATGGTTACCCCCATCGGAGAGGGGTAGGGGACCATATAAATCGATGCCGACTACGTCGAATGGCGTGGCGGGACAGGGAACAGGTTGTAGAAGGCCAACGGGTGAAGAAGTCAGCCGTTTGCGGCGTTGGCATAGAGGGCAGGATGCGACGTATTTGGCAACGCTGGAAGATAGGTCAGGCCAAAAGAATCGTTTTTTCAAGCGGTCGTAGGTTTTGTCAACACCAAGGGGACCTGCAGTAACGTCATCGTGGAGAGCCGCCAGTATACGTTGACGAAGCACACGCGGCACGACTGGGATCCAGCGAGTTCCATCAAGGCAATACACGAAGCGGAGTAGGATGCCATCTTCGAGCTTGAAATTGCGAAGTTGTCGGCGAAGCCGAGCATTGGGTGGGTCCGAAGCGCCAATAAGGCGGCCGATGATGGGACGGCAGTAGGTATCGGCTAATTGCTGTGAGGGGAGAGCGTGTTTGTTCTCAGAGTCGTCAAATGAAACTGTTGTGATATACGTCGGGGAAAGAGATGGTAGGCTGTGGTCATAGGTGGAAATGCATTGGGAAGAAAAACAGCAAGCCGATTCCGAAAGTGGACAGCGAGAAAGAGTATCGGCGTCTTGGTGTTGGCGACCCGATTTATAAATGACGTCAAAATTGTATTCTTGCAGGCGTAGAATCCAACGGCCAAGTCGGCCTGTCAAATTTTTGAGCGAAGACAACCAGCAAAGAGCATGGTGATCGGTCACAACTGTGAAGTGCCGACCGTATAGGTAAGGGCGAAACTTTTGGACAGCCCAGACGACGGCAAGGCACTCCTGTTCGGTAATAGTGCAGTTTTTCTCAGCTGGAGTCATAGTCCGACTGGCGAAGGCAATCAATTTCTCACGCGAAGTTGCATTGCGCTGCAGAAGTACAGCGCCAAGACCGATACCACTGGCATCAGTGTGCAGGATGGTTGGAGCGCTGCCACTGAAGTGGCCAAGAACAGGGTCTGATGTGAGGGCGTGCTTCAGGTTATTAAAAGCAGCTTCGCACTGTTCAGTCCACACGATAGGGCTGCGTGCTTTAAGTAGTTGATGAAGTGGAGCAGCAATACTTGCAAAATGCTTTATAAAACGCCGAAAATAAGACGCCAGGCCGAGAAAACTGCGCAATTCTGTAGTCCGTTGTGGACGAGCAAATTTCAAGACCGCGATGATTTTTTCAGGGTCTGGACGAATGCCGTCATGGCTGACTAGATGTCCCAAGATTTTAATTTCCTTCTGTGCAAAGTGGCACTTCTTGGTGTTGAGCTGAAGGCCCGCTGAAGCGAGACACGTGAGGACCTCATTCAGGCGCGTGAGATGGTCGTTAAAAGTTGACGAAAAGAGTAACATAAACAGGTCCTCCATTTTAGGCCACGAAGCACAGTATCGATCATCCTTTCAAATGTCGCTGGTGCGTTACAAAGTCCGAAAGGCATAACATTAAATTCATAAAGGCCATCGGGAGTTGCGAAAGCGGTTTTTTCTTTATCGTCCTCGTGCATAGGTATATGCCAATAACCTTAGCGGAGGTCCAAAGTCGAGAAATATTCGGCGCCTTGGAGAGAGTCAAGGGCGTCATCAATTCTTGGCATTGGGTATACATCTTTGCGGGTAATTTTGTTGAGTGCGCGGTAATCAACACAAAAGCGTACCGAGCCGTCCTTTTTTTAACTAACACTACTGGGGAGGACCATGGACTTGTCGAGGGACGAATAATATTGCGATGGAGCATGCCATTTACATTTTCTTCAATTACTTTTCGTTCAGAGAGGGAAACCCGATAAGGCCGTCTGCGAACGATAGAGTTACCTTGAGTAATGATGCGATGGTGCGCAAAACTAGTCCGTCCCAGTGGTGGGGAAGTGGCATCAAAAATGGCTTGGTGTTGTCGAAGCAATGTCAGCAGTTCTTGGCGTTGGTTCGGCGTGAGGTTAGGATTAATAGTCTTTGTGAGCACAGAAAGAGAGACGTCTGTCGAAACATGGTGCTGAGGTTGAGGGGCGGTGAGCACCATCAACGACAAAGGTTGAGCATCCACCATGCAGGGGAGAGAAGTTCTTTTTCGAGGCACGAGGGATTCACGTGAAGTGTTAGTGGCCGCTACTGTCGCTGAGCCGTTGCAGAACCTCACAAGACTAGACGGGAAGGCGATACCGCGTTCAAGGTGACGATAAGATGGTGCGATGAGTACTTCCCCGTCAGCGATGTGATTAGAAACAACGGTAAGAAGTTTTTCGCACAGAGGAGGCAGAACAGTATCAGCGGCGGCAACGAGGGGATGTTGTCGTTCAGAAACTTCAGATGAAAAATCGCTGTCTGTCATATGGATAACACGGTCGCCACAAGAAATTAACGCCGAAGCGGTTGACAAAAAATCCCATCCAAAAATCATCAGATGCGCACATGGAGAGAGCACAGCAAACTGCACATGATGGCGGACGCCGTCAATCACAACTCGTACGGTGCACTTTGCTAAAGGGCGCAAAGGGACGTCATTGGCTCCACGGAGTTCAGGCCCATCATATGGTGTCGTAACTTTTCGCAAACGGTAGCACAAATCAGCGTGAATGACAGAAATTGCAGCCCCTGTATCAATCAATGCTTCGACCGGTAATCCTTCAGCGAAAACAGAAATCACATTATACGGGCGATCTGGAGGACTTTTGGTAAGTTCGCAGACTGCAGTTTGACCTCCGGAAACTGCAACGCTTAGTTTTCCGGATGGCGGACAGGGAGAGTTGTTGCGGGTCGGAGAGGGGAAACTGAGCGTCGGTATGGGGGACAGGGACCGACGTCGGGATGCATGGGTTCCACGAGGCTCAGACGAGGATTCTGGAGGTGGGGATGATCTTCGAGGTGGGCTGGAAATAGGTCGTCGCTGATAATATGAGGGTACGTCACTTTCGAAGGCGTCATAACCACGCCGCTCGTTCTGAATACGGCAACGGCGGAAGCGGGATATATGTCCTCGTATTCCACAGTAGTAGCACACTGGGCGAGAGGGGCGCCAGGGTGCGTAATAGGGTGGCGTAGGCTGAGCCGTCGTCACGGCGTTGATGTGGTTGTAGGGCGATGCCAGTTGGGGCGGCGGAACAAAAGGAGGGGGTGATGCCGCGACGTGCACGTAAGTCGATGCTTGGCGGGGTGCAGGAGGGTCGGACGCCATAGGTCGCGTGATTGTTGCCAGCTCATCTTTAATGATGTTGCGTAGACCGGCGTCATTAGAAGGTACGGAAGAATGATCGCACCCGTGTCGACAGACAGGCTTGAGGGCTTGGAGCTCCTCCCGGATGATGGCCCGAATCAGTGCCCGTAGATCCAGGTCAGCATAGGTCGGGCCAGTAGCAATGCCGGGCTGCAATCGGGAGGACTGCAGCTGGTCGATGCGTTGGCAGGTCGCAATAATGGTGTCAACAGTAGAAGGATTCTGGTCAATCAGGGTATTATAAGCCACAGAATTAATTCCTTTTAAGATGGGGTGTAGGCGTTCAGGTTCCGGCATGGTGGGACTAACACGCCGGCAGAGTGCAAGTATGGCCTCTATGTAAGACGCGTACGACTCATCGGGACCTTGGAGGCGAGAGGCGAGCTTGTTCTTCGCGACCTCAGTCCGAACTGCTGGGTCGGCGAAATATTGGCGGAACTGCTGCTTGAATGTTGTTCAGTTAGTGGTGTGGGGTTCGCGGTTAATAAACCAGGTTCTGGCGACCTCAATGAGGTAGAAAGAAACGATCAGAAATTTTAGAGCGTCGTCCCACCGGTTGTAGTTACTGCAGCGTTCATAGGTGTCCAGCCAGTCATCGACGTCTTCGTCGCGACGACAAGCGAACAGCGGCGGGTCGCGTTGTCGTGCGGGCACAATCGGAGGGGGTGGTGCAGCCGAGGTAGAGGGTCCTGCCGATTCGTGGGTGCTCTCGGTAGACATAACGATGGTGGCAGGTGGTAAACAGCGACCGGAACGTAGCTCCAGCGAGAGGCAGGGCACAAAACAGCAAGGGGATCAATTCTCACCTCCACCACTTGTGGAAGAAGGCTAAGTCAAGACGGCGAGGCCGTGGCGGCAAGGACAGCGAAGCCTTGTCTAGCGTTTTAATCCGGACACCAACCCAGGCACGCGCCGGAGCCGGCGCCGCGGGACGATGATGATGGTATGTACAAATGAAAGAAGATGATGATGGCATGCACAAACGAAAGAAGGTCCACAGAAGGCTCACAATATATATATATATATATATATATATATATATATATATATTGTTACGACGTTTATTTACACAGATGGTAGGATACGCTGGAGATTAGCACACCACAGCGGACAGACCCAGCTTCCTGGTCCTCTTCTGCTTGTTCCGCCAAACCCCATCTTCCTTCATTAAGGACCGCGGGAAGTGCGTGACACTGCCCCCTTCGCAGACGATGCCCGCCGGGCGAGTCAAGGTTCGCACCGTTGATAGAAAGGCTTCATGCGGGCCACGTGGACTACTTGAGTCTTCCGAGAATGACGCCCTTGGGTGGTCACGCGAGAGACTACAAATTTTACTGCGCTGAGGCGTTCCAATACAACGAAAGGGCCAGTATAGTGGTGCAACAGCTTCTGGCACAAGCCGCGCTTACGCAACGGCGTCCAAAGCCACACCAAGTCACCAGGGACATAACTAACATCTTGATGACGCTTGTCGTAGCGTTGCTTGCAGTGTTCCTGGGAGGCTAGAGTGCGAAGTCTAGCGAGTCGACGAGCTTCTTCAGCCAAAGGGAGAGTATGCGCTAGTGAAGTTTCAGCAGGGAGTGAGAAAGGCAGAAACGTGTCCAAAGTGCTTTGTGGAGGTCGTACATAGAGAAGAAAAAACGGACTGTAGCCTGTCGTTTCGTGCTTAGCAGTGTTAAATGCGTATGCTATAAACGGAAGGACTTCATCCCAGTTTTTGTGGCGGGAGTCGACATACATTGCAAGCATATTGCTAAGCGTCCGATTGGTGCGTTCGGTAAGACCGTTTGTTTGTGGGTGGTAAGGAGTTGAATGGCGAAAATGGGATGAGCAGAGGCGAAGAAGTTCTTTTACAACTTCTGCTGTAAACTGTCGGCCACGATCGCTTATTAACACACGAGGAGGTCCATGTCGAAGAATGATGGAGCGTAGGAGGAACGCCGAGACAGAAGCAGTGGCTGACGGTATAGCAGCAGTTTCACAGTACCGCATAAGGTAGTCTACGCACACTATGACCCAGCGGTTTCCGTTGGAGGAACGGGGAAACGGTCCTAGAAGATCAATTCCCGCCTGTTCGAATGGGGTTCGTGGTGGCGTTATAGGCTGAAGATGACCCGGCGGTGACCAGGTTGCGTGCTTGAAACGCTGGCACTGGAGGCAGCTGGCCACATAACGTTGAGTAGTTTGACGCATCTTCGGCCAATAAAAACGTTCCTTAGTCCTGTGCAATGTCCTGGCGAAACCCAAGTGTCCAGCTGTGGCATCGTCGTGCATTACCCGAAGAACCTGACACCTAAGACTTGTAGGAACTACCAGAAGAAGCAGCGCACCTACTGACGAGTAGTTCTTCCTGTATAGTACACCGTCACGTATGCAGAATGAGGTCGTAGGGTTCCGGGAACATGCTGCCTCAAAAAGCGGCGCCAACTCGTTGTCGTGCCGCTGCGCAATCTTGAATTCACCAACATCAGGGAAACTTGTAGAGATAGCAGCTATATATTGATCCAAGACCTCACTGTCACAATCAGTAGTTTCAAGTGGCAACCGTGATAAGCAGTCAGCATCCCCGTGCTTACGACCACTCTTAAAAGACACAGTAAAATTGAATTCTTGAAGGCGCAAAGCCCACCGCGCAAGGCGTCCACGGGGGTCACGAAGGTTTACAAGCCAACATAAGGAATGATGGTCCGTCACAATTTTAAATGCACATCCATAAAGATATGACCTAAACCGTTGCACACAGAAAACAACAGCTAAGCATTCCTGTTCAGATACAGTGTAATTACGCTCAGCCTTGCTCAAAGAACGGCTTGCATACGCAACGACATGTTCATCGCCATTGTGGCGCTGTATGAGCACAGCACCAATTCCAATTGCGCTGGCGTCAGTGTGAAGTTCTGTTGGAGCTGATGGACAGATGTGGCGTAGTACTGGTCCTGATGTCAAAATAAACTAACTGACGATAGGCGGAGTCACAATCGGCAGTCCACTTGAAAGGCACATCTTTTTGCAGAAGACAAGTAAGGGGATATGCTAGATCAGCAAACTTCGGAAAAAAACGCCGAAAATAGGAGCAAAGCCCCAAAAACTCCTGAGCTGTTTTAACGATTTCGGCGGTTTAAAACAAGTGACAGCTTCGATCTTTTTCGGATCAGGCCTGATTCATCCTTGTCTATGAGATGTCCAAGTACCACAGTCTGGCGTTCTCCAAAACGACATTTCTTGGAATTGAGTACCAGACCAGCTTTCTCATTACACTCCAAAACAATCTCTAATCGACAGTTGTGTTCATGAAAAGTTGTCCCGAATATCACTACATCGTCCAAATAACACATACAAATGTGCCACTTCAGCCCGCACAAAACTGTATCCATGAATCTTCCGAACGTGGCTGGAGCGTTACATAATCCAAACGGCATCACATTAAATTCATACAGCCCGTCTGGGGTGATGAATGCCGTCTTTTCTTTATCTTCCGGGTGCATGGGGATCTGCCAATAGCCTGATCGCAGGTCAACTGTGGAAAAATAGGAGGCGGAATGTAAGCAATCAATGGCGTCATCAATACGTGGCAGGGGATATACGTCCTTCTTGGTAACAGTATTCAAACGTCGATAATCAACACAAAATCGTCATGTGCCATCTTTCTTTTTGACTAGAATCACAGGGGCAGCCCACGGACTAGACGATTCCTGAATGATGCCCTTATGCAGCATGTCACGAACTTGTTCTTCGATTGTTTGGCGCTCTGATGGGGATACACGATAAGGCTTCTGGCGGATTGGATCAGCAGTTCCTGTATTGATTCGGTGCTGAGTACGGGAAATGGGAATCCGTGGTGGCGAGTCCCGAGAGAAATCAAAAGCCGCAGTATGTTTCGCCAGAACTTCCACTAAACTGTGACGGTCACTTGTTGGCAGGGACTTGTTAATCATGGCAAGAAATTTTGTCTCATCTTCTTCTGAGCATGCGGTAGGCTGGGAATTCTCTGTGCTGAGCACGGCCACTCATTTAAAAGTGTCTTCGCCAAAGTTGGCAAGTTTTAGACCACGTGGTAATACAACAGGTTCGTTACAGCAGTTAGTTGTCCACATAGAAGAATGTCCATTCATGACTGAGATGATGCAGCGGGGAATCAGAATACTTTTCTTCGCGCAGTTGAGGGTGAGTGGTTCAACCACAGCGTCGAACTCATCACTGGCACAGCTGGAACTAACAACTCAATAAACTCTGCTGACATTGCAGGAATGACTGTCTTCCGAAACCGAAAGCGTGCTAGTACGGGTCCGCGAATTTTCACGCAAAGCAGATTCAATTCGAGTGCTCACAGAAATGTCTCCATTGCGAAAGTCAAGAGTGGCCCCACATTGCTCCAGAAAATTGAGTCCAAGAATTACGTCATGCGTTGATCGAGTAAGTACTGCGAATTCAGTTCGGAATGTGTGGCCGGTGATAACAAGATTCACGGAACAGACTCCAAGTGGGTTAAGCGGTTCGCCACCAACACCACATAATGTTGTCGCTCTATCCGAAGCAAACATAATTTTACGACCAAGGCAGTTTTTAAAAGCGAGACTTATAATAGAAATAGTTGCACCTGTGACCAACAACGCCATAGCACGTATACCGTCCACAAACACTTCAATTCGGTTCTTTAACATCGAAACGGGCAGAGGCATGGGTAAGCTAGAATCATTTGCGACCTCACCTCCATCGGCCGCACTCACTAGTTTCCCGGAGGTGGCGACCGTCGTCGGGGAGAAAGGAAGCGTGGTAGGCGCCGAGATGGTGGTGTCATGCTACGGTCAGAGGCCGGTGATTCGTTTCCGTTCAACGCCATTCTGCGTTCTTGTCGGCTAGCTGTTGCTCTGTACTCATTCCGGCCAGGTGTTCTTCTATATGAATCATCATTGTCAGCAGGAAGCCTACGGGAGTTCATCCACTGTCGGCGATACTGCTGGTACGGACGACGGTTGCGGCAAAAGCGGGAAATGTGGCTGATCATTCCACAGGCATAACACACTGGCGGCTCACGTTCATTTGTTGAATAAAGCTCAACGTCGCTTGTATTAAACGTTTCATACTCTGGATGTGGTCGACGAGGAGGACGAGAGTGCTCGCTGTTGTAGGCGTTGATGGTAAGAGGCTGGATGTTCGGTCGATGAGCAGCAGAGCATCGGGTGTCCGAAGGAGACGTAACAGAGGTATCATAACAGGTAGAAGATGGGCTATTGTCTGACGAAAAGGTGCCACTGTAGACGGGTCTGACGTGGCCCCCAATATCTTGATGCCTCCGAAGCTCTTCGCGGACGATCTGGCGAATTGTATCTGCCAGGCTTGCCGTTTAAGACACATCCACACTAGCGACAGTTGTCACATTAGGCAGCCGACCAAACTTCGGAATGATACGGCGTCGCTTCAAAGATTCAAATGTGCGGCAGTGTCGTGTTACATCAGCTGTGGTATTCAAATCGTCCTTGCAGATAAAGTTGTACACGTCTTGCGCTATTCCTTTCAGGAGATGACCCACTCTGTCTTCCTCAGTCATCCGAGCATCAACTATTCTGCACAGCTTGAGGACTTCTTATATGTAAGTTGTGCAGGTCTCCCCCGGTACTTGCGCTCGTTGAGCCAGAGTCTGTTCGGCGCTCTTTCTTCGAGCATCGGCATCACCAAATCCCGCTCTCATTTCTTCCATGAAGCAATCCCGGGTGGTAAGAGATGCTTCATGATTGTTAAACCATGTTAGCGCAGTTTCTTCAAGAAAAAATACCGCATTCGCCAACTTGGTAGTCGCATCCCAGCGGTTGTATTTGCTCACCCGATTGTAGTGGGTGAGCCAGTCATCTACGTCTTCCCCGGGCTTGCCATAGAAGTGCCGGGGTTCCTGATAAGGCTGTGCGGTGGTCGGATGAGCTGCTGGCGTGGGCTGCGTTGAACCATCTGCTTGCGCCATCTCCGTCCGAAGGGGGGGGTAGCCCAGCAATTCTTCTGCTCCGGCGAAGTAGGAGAGGTTCCGTGGTGATCTGAACCCAGCACCTCCACCACACTTGTTACGACGTTTATTTACACAGATGGTAGGATACGCTGGAGATTAGCACACCACAGCGGACAGACCCAGCTTCCTGGTCCTCTTCTGCTTGTTCCGCCAAACCTCATCTTCCTTCAGTAAGGACCGCGGGAAGTGCGTGACAATATATATATATATATATATATATATATATATATATATATATACATATATATATATATATATATATTTATATATATATATATATATATATATATATATATATATATATATATATAGATATATATATATATATATTTATATATATTTATATATATAAATATATATATATATATATATATATATATATATATATATATATATATATATATATATATATATATATACATATATATATATATATATATATATATATATATTGTGAAAGAAGGCTATGTTGAGACGGCAAGGTCGTGACGGCAAGGCCAGCGATGCCTTGTCTAGCGTTTTAATCCGATGACAAAACCCAGGCGCGTGCCGGAGCCGGCGCCGCGGGACGATGATGATGGTATGTACAAATGAAAGAGGAAGATCATGGCATGTACAAATTAAAGAACATCCACGGAAGGCTCACACAATCTGCCCGGGGGGTCGGAAGCGGCCAGCCGGGCCGCTCCTAACTAAGTGATGTATCGCGGCGCACAAACGGTTTCAGGCGAGACACATGAACAATTTCAGTTCCACGGTGGCGTCGATCAGCTGGGGGATCAACAGGCGTCACTTTGTAGTTCACTGGGGACGTTTGGCTTATGATCTCATAGGGACCTACGTAGCGGTGGTAGAATTTGTCACTAAGGCCAGAGGTGCGCAATGGTGTGTAAAGCAGTACTTCGTCGCCAGGATGAAAAGAGACCACTCGATGTGTAGAATCATAGCGAGTCTTGCGGACTTCCTGGCACGCTGTCGTGTTGAGTCGGGCAAGATGACGGCATCTGGCCACACGAGATAAGAACTGGGTAGGTACTGATGTGGAGTAGTCGGGCGTAGAGAAGAAGGAAGCGTCGAAAATTGTAGTGGGAGGACGGCCATAAACAAGGAAAAATGGAGAGTAACCGGTAGTTCGCTGTACTGCTGTATTATAGGCGAATGTGACGAAGGGTAGAATAGTGTCCCAATTTCGATGATCTGGTGTGATGTACATTGATATCATGTCCGACAAGGTGCGATGAAATCGCTCAGTCAGACCGTTAGTCTGGGGATGGTAGCTTGAGGTTGTCTTATAAAGGGTGGATGAGGCGTGAAGAACTTCGGCAACGACTTTCGATAAGAAGGCTGTACCGCGGTCACTTAGGAGCACCTGAGGAGCGCCATGACGCAATACAATTGATTGCAAAAAGAAATTTGCTACTTCTTGAGCGGAACCGGTCGGTACAGGTGCTGTTTCAGCGAAGCGTGTAAGGTGGTCGACAGCTGTTATAATCCAATGGTTACCCCCATCGGAGAGGGGTAGGGGACCATATAAATCGATGCCGACTACGTCGAATGGCGTGGCGGGACAAGGAAGAGGTTGTAGAAGGCCAGCGGGCGAAGAAGTCAGCCGTTTGCGACGTTGGCACAGAGGGCAGGATGCGACGTATTTGGCAACGGTGGGAGATAAGCCAGGCCAAAAGAATCGTTTTCTCACGCGGTCGTAGGTTTTGTCAAAACCAAGGTGACCTGCAGTAGCGTCTTCGTGGAGAGCCGCCAGTATACGTGGGCGAAGCACACGCGGCGCGACTGGGATCCAGCGAGTTCCATCAGGGCAATACACGTAGCGGAGTAGGATGCCATCTTCGAGCTTGAAATTGCTCAGCTGTCGGCGAAGCCTAGCATTGGGCCGGTCCGAAGCGCCGATAAGGCGGTCGATGATAGGACGGCAGTAGGCATCGGCTAATTGCTGTGAGCGGAAAGCGTGCTTGTTCTCAGAGTCGTCAAAACAAACGGTTGTGATATACGACGGGCAAAGAGATGGTCGGCTCTGGTCAGAGGTGGAAATGAATTGTGAAGAAAAGCAGCAAGCGGATTCCGAAAGGGGACAGCGAGAGAGAGCGTCGGCGTCTTGGTGTTGGCGACCAGATTTATAAGTGATGTCGAAATGGTATTCTTGCAGGCGTAGAATCCAGCGACCAAGTCGGCCTGTCAAGTTTTTGAGTGAAGACAACCAGCAAAGAGCATGGTGGTCGGTCACAACTGTGAAGTGCCGACCGTATAGGTAAGGGCGAAATTTTTGGACAGCCCAGACGACAGCAAGACACTCCTGCTCGGAAATGGTGTAGTTTTTCTCAGCTGGAGTGAGAGTCCGACTGGCAAAGGCAATCACTTTCTCACGCGATGTTGCATCACGCTGCAGAAGTACTGCGCCAAGACCGTGACCACTGGCATCGGTGTGCAGGATAGTTGGAGCGCTGTCACTAAAGTGGCCAAGAACAGGATCTGATGTGAGGGCGTGCTTGAGGTCATTAAAAGCAGTTTCGCACTGCTCAGTCCACACGAAAGGGCTGCGTGCTTTAAGTAGCTCATGAAGTTGTGCAGCTATAGTTGCAAAATGCCTTATAAAACGCCGGAAGTAGGACGCGAGGCCGAGGAAACTGCGCAAATCTGTAATCCGTTGTGGACGAGCAATGTTCAAGACCGCGATTATTTTTTCAGGATCTGGGCGAATGCCGTCATGGCTGACCAGATGTCCCAATATTCTAATTTCCTTCTGTGCAAAGTGGCACTTCTTGGTGTTGAGCTGAAGGCCTGCCGAAGCAAGACAGGTGAGGACTTCATTCAGGCGCGTGAGATGGTCATTAAAGGTTGCCGAAAAGATGATAATGTCGTCCAAGTAACACAAACAGGTTCTCCATTTGAGGCCACGAAGTACAGTGTCGATCATTCTTTCAAATGTGGCTGGTGCGTTACAAAGTCCGAAAGGCATAACATTAAATTCGTAAAGGCCATCGGGTGTTGCGAAAGCGGTTTTTTCTTTGTCGTCCTCGTGCATAGGTATTTGCCAATACCCTGAGCGAAGGTCCAAGGTCGAGAAATATTCGGAGCCTTGGAGGGAGTCAAGGGCGTCATCAATTCGCGGCATCGGATATACATCTTTGCGGGTAATTTTGTTGAGTGCGCGGTAATCAACACAAAAGCGTACCGAGCCGTCCTTTTTTTTAACTAGCACTACTGGGGAGGACCATGGGCTTGTTGAAGGACGAATTATATTGCGATGAAGCATGTCATTTACATTTTCTTCAATTACATTTCGTTAAGAGAGGGAAACCCGATAAGGCCGTCGTCGAACGATAGAGTTACCTTCAGTAATGATGCGATGGTGCGCAACACTAGTCCGTCCCAGTGGTGTGGAAGTGGCATCAAAAATGGCTTGGTGGTGTCGAAGTAATGTCAGCAGTTCTTGGCGTTGGTTCGGCGTGAGTTTAGGATTAATAGTCTTTGCGAGAACAGAAAGAGAGACGTCTGACGAAACACGTTGCTGAGGCGGAGGGGTGGTGAGCACCATCAGGGAAAAAGGTTGAACATCCACCATACAATTCAGAGAAGTTCCTTTTGGGAGCACGAGGGATTCACGGGAAGTGTTAGTGGCCACTACTGTCGCTGAGCCGTTGTGGAACCGGACAAGACTTGACGGGAAGGCGATGCCGCGTGCAAGATGACTATATGATGGTGCTATGAGTACGTCCCCGTCAGTGATGTGTTCAGAAACAACAGTAAGTAGTTTTTCGCACTGAGGAGGCAAAACAGTATCAGCGGCGGCAACGAGGGGATGATGTCGTTCAGAAAAGCCAGATGAAAAATCGCTGTTTGTCATATGGATAACACGGTCACCACAAGAAATTAACGCTGAAGCGGTTGACAAAAAATCCCATCCGAAAATCATGAGATGCGCACAAGGTGAGAGCACAGCAAACTGCACATGATGGCGGATGCCGTCGATAACAACTCGTACGGTGCACTTCGCTGAAGGGCGCAAAGGGACGTTATTGGCTCCACGGAGTTGAGGCCCATCATATGGGTTTGTCACTTTTCGCAAACGGTAGCACAAATCAGCGTGAATGACAGAAATTGCAGCCCCTGTATCAATCAAAGCTTCAACCGGTATACCTTCAGCGATAACACCAATAAAGTTATGCGGGCGATCAGGAGGACTTTTAGTAAGTTCGCAGCGTGCAGTTTGACCTCCGGAAACTGCAACACTTAGTTTTCCGGATGGCGGACAGGGAGACCGGTTGCGGGGCGGAGAGGGGAAACTGAGCGGCGGTATGGGGATGTGGACCGGCGTCGGGATACATGGTTCCCACGAGGCTCAGAGGAAGATACTGGAGGCGGGGAGGATCGTCGAGGTGGGCTTGGAATAGACCGGCGTTGATAATATGAGGTTGAAGGCATGTCGCATTCGAAGGTGTCGTAACCACGGCGCTCGTTCTGAAGGCGGCGACGACAGAAGCGGGATATATGTCCTCTAATACCACAGTAATAGCAGACTGGTCGGGGGGGGGACGCCAAGGTGCGTAATTGGGTTGTGTCGGTTGAGCCATCGCCATTGCATTGATGTGATTGTATCTTGGTGCCGGTCGGGGTGGGGGATCCAAAGAAGGGGGGGATGCAGCGACGTGCGCGTAGGTCGGCGCTGGGCGGATTGCAGAAGGTTCGGATATCATAGGGCGGCTGATGGTAGCTAACTCTTCTTTAATCATGTTGCGGAGAACGGCGTCATTAGGAGGTGCGGAAGAATGATCGCACCCATGTCGACAGAAAGGATTGAGGGCTTGAAGCTCCTCGCGGATGATTGCTCGAATCATTGCCCGCAGATCAAAGTCAGCAGAGGTCGGAGCAGTTGCGAAGCCGGGCTGTAGTCGAGAGGACTGCAGCTGGTCGAGGCGTTGACAGGTCGTAATAATTGAATCGACACTTGAAGGATTCTGGGCAACTAAGGTGTGATATGCCATAGCATTGATCCCTCTTAAGACGTGGTGCACACGTTCAGGTTCCGTCATGGTGGGACTAATGCGCGACAAAGTGCAAGAACAGCCTCTATGTAAGACGCATATGATTCGTCGGGACCTTGAAGGCGGGAAGCGAGCTTGTTTCTCGCGATCTCAGTCCGAACTGCCGGGTCGGCGAAGTATTGTCGGAATTGCTGTTTGAAAGTGGTCCAGTTAGTAGTGTGGGGTTCGCGATTAATGAACCAGTTTCTGGCGACCTCAATTAGATAGAACGAAACGTTGAGAAATTTTAAAGCATCGTCCCACCGGTTATAGGCACTGCAGCGTTCATATGTGTCGAGCCAGTCGTCCACGTCTTCGTCACGACGACCAGCGAACAGCGGTGGGTCGCGTTGACGTGTGGGCAGAGTCGGAGGCGTCGGTGCAGCTGAGGTAGAGGGTCCGGCCGGGTCGGGATTGCTCTCGGTGGACATGATTATGGTGGTAGTTGCCAAACGACGACCGGAACGTAGCTCCAGTGAGAGGCAGCAAGGGGATCGAACTCGACCTCCACCACTTGTGAAAGAAGGCTATGTTGAGACGGCAAGGTCGTGACGGCAAGGCCAGCGATGCCTTGTCTAGCGTTTTAATCCGAATGCAAAACCCAGGCGCGTGCCGGAGCCGGCGCCGCGGGACGATGATGATGGTATGTACAAATGAAAGAGGAAGATCATGGCATGTACAAATTAAAGAACATCCACGGAAGGCTCACAATATACATATAGGTGAAATGTTTTGCAGAATTTATAATATTGTTACGTTAGCGTAGCGGCGCAATGAGAAGCAGCAGAAGAAGAAGAAGCAGAGGAAACGAGACGCGCGCAGGCTGATCCGGCTTTCTGAGCTGTGTGCATTCGTCCTTCATACGACGTTGACCTGTAATAAAGCCATTTCATCCATTACATTTGGTGGAGGTGCTGGGTGCAAACGTTCTGGATCCGCCAGTACCTCGTCGCAGCCGTCGTGTAGCAGGTTTACCACTTTTATCTCCTCAACAGTACCTTTCAATAGCTACCACCTGCACGACGCAGACTCATGAACAGCGACCTGAAGAGACGACGACCTTTCACCACCATCGAGAGCCGCGTACGTTCCAAGGTGAGTCCAAAGATGACGTTGAAGAATGGCTCCGACATTTCGAAAGATGCAGCAAGTACAACCGCTGGAATTCTATCACACGTCTGTACTATGTTTTTTTCCTCGCTGGCACGGCTCTGACGTGGTTTGATAACCACAAAGAAGTCCTTGCCATCTGGGGCCTATTCGTTGAAGAAATTACGAAGTCCTTTGGGGGTACCCTCGTGAAGAAGGAACGCGCTGAGCATCAGCTTTTCCAGAGAGCCCAGCTGCCCGGTGAGACATGCACACGTTACATCGAGGAAATATTGAAACTGTCGCATTGTAAACCGGCAGATATCAGAAGAAGACAAGGTAGGGCAGCTTCTCAAAGGGATTGCTGAGGATGTGTACAACTTCCTTATTTCGCGGGACACCCTTGCCACAGTAGCAGATGTCATCAAGCAGTGCAGGGCATTTGAGGCAATAAAGGCAAGTCGGATAGCGCCCAAATTCGGCCGTCTTTCTAATGTGACTACTGCTGCCGATATCGACATTCCGGTTGCTGAAGACATCGCTTCTATGGTTAGGAGGATTATACGCGAGGAGCTGGATATTCAGCGCCAACGTATAAATTTCGATATACCTACCACCCGACATCGAGGTCCGTATCGTCAAGGGAACAGCGCAAACCATAATCTGCACAAAATAACAGCGAACCATCTTAGAAAAGCGTGGAGCAGACCCTGCAACCAACATCGCACCCTTATTTCCAGCAGCGTTCACCCCATCCGGATAAAGTGCCTCCTGGTGCTCCTCGTCGCGCTTCTGTCGCTCCATTTCGGCCTTTAAGGGATACTGAAGATCACTACCAGAGCCGCCAGCCACCCGTATGTTACGGCTGTGGGGGAAGCGGACATATCTTCCGCTTTTGCCCGCGTCGTCAAATTACCCGACCCCCTGTCCAACGAGCACCGCGCTTCACGAATGGTACCCAGTGGGAGCAGCAGCCAACGGCTACCTTCTATCGGCCCTCTTCGCCTCAACGCCATGCACGCAATGACTCCCCTGTGTCGGATCGCAGCATCACTTCCCCGCCGCAGCGACGATCCCGTTCGCCATCCCCACGTCGCCGCTTTGTTTCTCCACGGCTGGGTAACAAAAGCACCTGAAAAACAATACCGCATTCTATCACGCTTTGCGTAAATTAGCAAGATAATCTCGCGCTATGCAGCCATTTTCCTCTTCTTTATAACGTTCCAACTGCAACCCACTCTGTTCGACATCGATGGCGGGAAAAAGATCTACCAGTGACTGGCAGGTGCCCTGACTGTGACATTCCACCTGACGTCTGCGATGTGCGTTACTTGTTGTGGACGTGTCCATCAACGACTCACATTAGGCAGCGAATAATCATGAAAATGGGCCTGCGGTGGAATTGCGATTGTGATTATGAGAAATGAACAATGGAAAATCGCTACACTGCCAATCTTTTCGAATACATAAGCGCAACTGGACTTCACTCCTTCTTTTAACTTTCTAACCCCTGCATCCCATTCCCCCTTTCTGAACTCTATGCCTTGTGGCAAACTTTTCGAAAAAGAAACTGCAACCCACTCACTTCTCGAGGATTGAAGATCATCGTTTTCATGAATTGTTTAGGGAAGGAAAGGGTCCGTGATTATTACACTTCTCGATGGACACCTGACCCTGTCGTAAGGAAAGGCAGGGAGGTTGACGGAAATAAGAAACAGAGAACACTGTACTTGCTTTGATTTTAGCTCTTTCAAAAATAAGTACGGAGGAGGGTCTGGCTGGCCAGCCTAACCATGAATATGCAATAATTTGCCACCAAGTACAACAAATGTGTCTACATATGCTTAACAAAGCTACAGTATAGCACATTTATGTCCAACCGAGTTGAACTGCACATTTTGTTTCTCGAGTATCATCGGCATAATAGCATCTCGAAGAGAGAGGATTACTAGAGTTGCCCACGACTTCCTGAAGATATTTTAAGTGCATCCTATTTTCCATTGGCAGATATTCAGTCTCTATAGAAAGCTTTTGAAAAAAACTTCACACAGACTGCGAAGGGACGTCGCGCTTTAACTCCGTAAAAACACAAAGGAAAATCTCATGCTATATATATAAATAAAACCACTGCCGCCTCACGAACCACGGCAGTACAAGAGTACATTTATCAAAGCCACACAAGTGGGATCTGGGGACTGGAGGTTCCCGAGCTTTCATCAAACATCGCATCAGTGACAGGTGTTGCAGCTTCGCATAGTAGTCTGCACGAGAAGCAGAAAGAAGAGGTTTTGGACTGGGAGAAAGGCCGGCAGAGACGGAGCGCATGTTGGCATATTGACTGCCGGGAGTAGAGCCGGGATTAAAACAGTCAGAGGCGGACTGCATGGTGTTTTCCCTGCTTCTTTATAATAGGTACATAATGAAGCCAAACCAGGCAATTCTACTTGGTCGCCGCACTAAAGTAAAAACAACTAATGAGAAGCGCAAGAACGCTGGATATGACATAAAGGCAAAGGAGTCCACCATTATTCTTAAGAACACAAACGCCTTACACATGCAAGCGTCCGTCTCATTTATCTTAAGAGCGTTTACAATTTCTTCGGCAGCCAAATTCATCCTCGGCCAGTAAATGGCTGGGAACAAAGGAAAACTTGGGCTGTATGGTTTGTGTCTCAGCCCTTATGTTTGATTTCCAGTGAAGACAAATGAAAATGCATGTTTAATTCACTATAGGAATCCACATGAATAACAAGGTTTATGAAGACCGTTAAAGGGACAGCTGCCAGATGTTAAAATCATTTACACCCAATCAAGAATGCATGGTACACCCTGAGTTTATTGTTATTTGTTTTATTATTTTTTTTTCCTTTAGTCATGGCACCTGCTAGGTATTGCGCGCAAGTCAAAGTTTTATGAAATTTGTTAATAGGCGTCAAAGCAAAAATTTTTGCCACCCTACTGACATTTTACGATAGGTAGCGCGCGCATGGAAGTACTTCAAAATCCAGCGCGAGACTGGGATTTGAAATATTGATGGGCCTCTCATGCCTCCGCCTTTATTTCAGCAATGTATCCGCCGAAGAACAAATTATCGAACGCACAAACTCGGGCTGCTGTAAATATTGAATTATGGGATGAAACACCACTTTAATCTATTACTTACAGGACTGCGGAAGGATAGACCTTATTAATGCACCCAAAATGACACAGTTTACGACCTTGAAGTGACACGAAACGTTTGCGAGAAGTTCGTTGAAAGCGATATACGGCCCAAATTTTGTAATAGCAGAGCTATCTGGGCGAGTTGGTACGGTGACATGATAAAAACAAAAAACAGTGCTACAGACGTGGACGGAGGTGAAGAACAAAGAGGACAGACGCTGACTCGCAACTGAAGTTTATTGAAAAAACACAGTATAAATAACCCAGCCAAGCAGCACCAAACCACGCATTAAGCAAAAAACCAAATAATGATGACCCCACACACCACACACCATGTTCAAGAAACCCAATATCATTATCTGTTAAAGCGACTGATGGTTCGCTAACACATTTTTCGCCCATCGCATGATATGGCTGGGCCTCAATGATTTCCGGTTATTCTGTGCCGAATGGGCATACAAAATACCTGTCTGTGTTAGAAAAGGATGGCAGCCATGACACACCTTACAGTGTACAACCGGATTATATCCTCTACCAATCTCTAATGATCTCTCGTGCTCTCGTAACCGAACATTGATACACCTGCCTGTTTGACCCACATACACTTTATCACAAGACAACGGAATCTTGTACATCACTCCTATTTTACATGGAACATAGGAAATCTCATGTTCCACCCGACACGTGTTTCTTTCCCGGACCTGTTTCCGCTGCTTTGTTCTTAACTATGCTACATATTTTTGACAGGTTATTTGGTGCTGAGAAAACCCCATTAACATTAAACTATCTGGCTACATTTTTCAACCTCCGTAGCGCTGTTTTTTTTTCATCATACCAAAATTTGTGGTTGTCATTTGTAACAAAGCATATGCGGTATACATACCCGTAACACTGTTTATTGTTGTAAATCATGGGTGAAATTTACATTCTTGGAGCTGTCAAACTTCCGCCCCACCATGTCAGAGACCAAAGAAGCATCTAGCAATGCATTTCTTTTGTTGTCAAGGTCAGCAGTAAATTCTCAGCAATATGTGGTAAAAAAAAATTTCTAATAAAAGCGACGACACATAGACGAGTGTACTTATACTGTGTTTACAATCATAACATTCATTCTCAAAACTAACAGTCTTGTATTGAAGTGCAGTATAAAAATGTAATATAGCATCTACAGAAGAATTATTCCAGTTTTGAAGTCACTGAACCAGCAACGTTTCTGCATTCACTGACAGCCGAAAACAATTGTGCACCATCATACAAAACTGTTTCCCAATGCCTTGAGATTATTCGCTATATAATTTTGTAGCTTCCACCAGAAGTGCTTTAACAATGCTATTAGCAATCTGTCACGTGCGTTCTCACGCCATCTTAAGGAATTTCGCTTACAGGCGCCTGTCAACAGTCTTCCTCCTCAATAATAGCTCTGGAGGTGGGTCTGCATGTTGTGGCATTTCACTGCAAAAAATATTTTGACGTGTCCAAATTTCATTTTCCAGGCGGCTGTTGTTAGCTGAACCATTTGAGAAATAAATTCTTACGCTTCTGCGCAAAAACAGTCAAGATATTTCCGTTCAAATAGGGTAGCGATTGTCGACATCGCTGAAGGTGCTGACACTCTGCACAGCAGGTGCTCCTAAAAAGAGTGGAAGGGCAATTTTGTGTGGTATTTTGGAGTTCAGTAACTGCTCGTGTCCTTGATGACAGCTGGCCAAAAGGGCGATATCGCTGTTATGGCACGCCATTTGTCCAATGAGAAGTCCTTGACAGCTGGGCGAAAGAGCAACGGTGCGTGAAAGCTAAAACCGCTAAAATAAAGCTATCGTTGTGGCATTGCTGTGTGATATACAACAAGAGAGGGTAAAGACACCTGAGTCGAATTTCATGTAGGGAATGTTGTAGGTGCTTTTTAAAGTAAAACTGCCCAAACCGCTGAACCTCTTCAAGGCAGTCGTGCCGAAGGGTAGTGCGGACAGGCTCTTGTAAGTGGATTTCCTTACATCTGCTTGGGAACACGTCTGATAGAAACACTTTTCAAGCCTAGCAATCACTACAACCTGGTAAAAGCACATCAGCAGGAAGCTGCAAAATCCATCTGCGGAAACTCGGAACATGTTTTATTTGGTGTAAGACGACAAATTTTACTTGCCCGTCCGTAAGTACACCGAAGTGGCTTGCGCAGAGGATTTCAAAATGTCATTGTCGTTCCAGTGATCATCTTTTAAGAGGTATTGAGCCCATATATGAAGAGTGCTTGTCTAGTTGTGAGAATGGGTGCTATGTTCGCAAACGCGGGGCTTGCATTGGATCTTGATTCGCGCTGGTTTCGTGCAAGATATCTTCTGTAGGGTATACTGCTGGGCTAGTTGGTAGTGGTTATCAAAAATTATGGTGTCGCAGCGCTGGCAGACAAGGACAAAGGACTAGGGACACACACAACTGCGCTGATGTGTGTGTTGTGTGTTGATGAGATAGTTTGTTAATTAAGCACCATGAGGAACTTTATCAAACGTTTCTTGGAAATCTGATAACAAAGCATCACATAAAATCATACAGTCTAAACATGAGTATGTTCAAAGAGAGCAACATGAGTTTCAATTGAGCGACCTTTATGAAAACCGTGCTGGTTATGATGGACGAAATTCACAGAGGTTAGAAAGGTGGCAACATGGGAGTGTAAAAAATACTGAGTGATTTTGCAGCAAACACATGTGAGTGCAACTGGGCGGTAATTGCACGAGATGAACGGTTGCATGTTCTAAAATACAAGGATGAATTTACCAATCCGCACGTCACTTGATAATGATGCTGTTGTAAGCGGGTGCTGGATAATGACTGACAGTTTACGTTTCAGATATTATTAGTATAGTTGAACAGTTTAGCAATAATGCTATCAACACCCAAGGATGTTAAATTGGTTAATGAGTTAATACTTTTAGCTATGCCATGGGGTTCAAATGAAATGTTTTCCGTAACCGGATGGTAAACAATGCAATGTCAAGAACGTTGTCAACGGATTCATTGCTTGCGATGGATGAAAAAGCAGAGTTAGGCACCCATGCAACATCGGATTCAATAACAGGATTTCCGGAGTCATTACAGATAGAAATGTCATGAGGGGCATTAGGTATAATGGTTTTCCAAACCTGTTTAGGTTATTTCATAACATGCATGATAAAGTGCTGGAAAAAAAGAATTACACTTGGTTTTGTAGCTAGTGTGTTGTGCCTTTCGGCGTTGAAGGTTTTCATTGCCGCCATACACTGCCCTTGGGCCCGGAATATTGCTCTTGAATTTGGCATCAAAAACCTGCATAATAATGTACCTTTTCTATATTTAGTGCTTCCTTGTTCCATGTAAACTGTTATAGGTTTAGCTTTTAGATTTTTGAACAACAATTCGCTGATTCTAATTCTTTTTTCCCGTTGCGTCCAGGTTGTTTGTTTTGAATATAGAAGGAAATCTGTTTATCTCCGTTTAGTATTTCAAGTGCAAACGTAGTTTTAGTCCATTACAAGACATTGTTTTTGCATGCACAAATAGTGGTTCCCTTGTGGTTGTCTACAGTGTTTACTGTTCTAATTTTTTCTCTTAGGTTGCCCAGTAGTTGACCGCATTATATTTGAAGTACTTCGAAACAGTTATCTTGTATTGTTTGCGGTACAAGTTGCAAGGAAAGCATCCTATTCAGCCAGGCACACATTTTCTAGGAGATGCTCAAGATCCACAAAACATGAAGCATACGCACCATACTTGCACTTCGTTACTCGACGTCTAAGAGTCAATCAAAATGCAAGGCTTTTTAACTGTTCTAACCGTGGCACTGATGGATTGCCGTGCTCTTTGCTGAAATACACAGTGTATGGCATTGACCGCATCCATGTAGAAGAGCATACTTGGGCATTACATATACATACGGCTAGATTAAATCTGTCAACATTTATGTGACATTTCTTTGAATCTTTTATTTTATTTGTAGAAAAATCGGAACACATACTTAAATAACTATGTATAGCACAAAATGAAATTTAGCTCCGCGAAGACATTAGAGTGTCGACACAGTGATGTTTTATTCTTTGCAAAGCACATGTTGTTCTACTTCTCGATCACCACTGCGACCTTTAATGCCTTGAAAATCTAAAACAAATTGTACTGTCCTCACTGGTTAGCCTTTTGTAGTTCCAAGAAACTTGTTATACAATATCTTTATGAGAATTCACTAATAGAAAGTAGGTCAAAAGTATTTCCCATTTAGACATTCCCACACTTTCAGCATTTATATTTTGCTTGAAGCTAAGCGTATCTTTGCTTGAACGAATTTTTGAAAAGGAACTTTCCTTCTACCAGCATCCCACAAACATTCGCAAATTTACCGCATAAGGAAGGGAACAATACTGAGAAATCAGATATTCAGCACGCGGGGCATTAATTACCTGCTTACACAAAGGCAACGATAAAATAGCATAAAGGTGACAAGCGCGCAATCCATGTGCGACTTTCTTCGAGCGCCTTTCCCATGCATATTAACAGTTAGATTTCAGGTCGTGTTTACGTTTTATTCGCACGCGGATTTCTAAATGATGATGAGGGAAGTTTGTTTATTTGTGGGAACCGCTTTTCGCAAGAAAAGAGGAATCGGTCTGTGGAGGGTAAGAAAAGGCTAGCAGTTAGTTAAAGAACAAAGATGCGCCTGTTCCCGATAGAGGCACCCTTCTATCCTAGAAAAATCAGCCACAGGTTTATATATTTTCGAGTCACTAGATGCGCTTGAGTCATGTAGGGAGCGTAGAATGGATGCTCGGATGAAATACGCACACCACCACTTTTTCGTCGAAGTGAAAGTACTAGCGCTCCCCACTTTGAATTCCGTCTTTTAAAATACGGCTTCAGTTCTGTTCAGTCGTTCAGTTGTGTCCGACTTTTCGCGACCTTATGGACTATGTCACGCCACGCTTTCCGGTCTCTTACTATCTTCCTAACATCACATAACTTCATCTGCAGCGCCTCGAGGATGCCATCTAACCATCGCATTCGCTGCCTACCCCTACTCCGGCGACCCTCAACCTTTCCAACATCAAATCTTTCTTCAGCAACTCCTCTCTTCTCATCAGATGACCAAAGTAGCTGAGCTTTAACTTTAGAATTTGACCCTCCAATGAGCAGCCAGGGTTTATGGTCGACAATATCGACTGATTTGATCTTCTGGCAGTCCAAGGAACTCTCAAGAGTCTTCGCCAGCACCACAATTCAAACGCGTCAATTCTTCGGCGGTCAGCCTTTTTCACAGCCCAATTCTCGCATTCATACATCACAACTGGAAAGACCATAGCACGAGTTATACGGATCTTGGTTGGCAGACTAATGTCTCTGCTCTTTACTAGGCTGTCAAGGCTAACCATTGCTCTCTTTCCCAGAAGCAGGCGTCTCCTAATTTCATGGCTGCAGTGTCCTTCCGAGGTAATTTTGGAGCCCAAGAAGAGAAAATCTGTCACAGCCTCCACTTCTTGTCCATTGATGCCCAGGACTTGATAGGGCAAGACGCCATGATCTTTGTCTTTTTAATGTTAAGTTTAAGCCCAAACTTCTCACTCTCTTCGTGTACGCACATCAGAAGTCTCTTGAGTTCCACTTCACTTTCTGCCATTAAAGTGCTATCATCCGCATATCTAAGGTTGTTGATACGTTTACCAGCAATCTTCACTCCAGCTGAAGACTCGTCCAGGCCGGCCTTCCTCATGATGCACTCTGCATATAGGTAAAATAGGCAGGGCGACAGTATGCAGCCTTGCCTCACTTCTTTCTCAATCGGGAACCAATCAGTAAGGCCATGCCCACTTCTGACTGTGGCCTCTTGCCCTTCATACAGGTTCCTGAGGAGACAGATGAGGTGAATTGGAACTCCCATCTCTTGGAGAGCTTGCCACAATCTGCTGTGATCTACACAGTCAAACGCTTTCACTTAATCAATAAAGCAGAAGTAGATGGGTTTCTGGAACTCTCTTGCTTTTTCTGTGATCCAGCGAAGGTTGGCAATTTGGTCTCTAGTTCCTCGGCCCTTGCGAAACCTAGCTTGCACGTCCGGAAGCTCCCGATCCACATACTGCTGCAGCCTACCTTGCAGGATTTTTAACATCACCTTGCTAGCATGCGAAATAAGCGCGATCGTGTGGTAGTTGGAACAATCTTTGGCACTGCCTTTCTTTGGAATGGGGATGTAAACTGACCTCCTCCAATCCTGTGGCCACTGCAGGGTTGTCCAAATCTTCTGACATAATGTATGCAGAATGTTAACAGCGTCATGGTTGAGGTTTTGAAGCAACTCAGCTGGCATGCCATCAGTTCCGCTAGCTTTGTTCTTAGCAAGGCTGGCTAAGGCCCATTCAACTTCACTCTTCAGAATGCCCGACTCTAGATCAGTAATCGTCCTTCTTGTACAGTTCTTCTGTGTATTCCTGCCACCTCTTCTTTATCTCTGAGGCTTCAGTGAGGTCCTTGCCTCGTTTGTCCTTTATTACGCCCAGCTTAGCACAGAAGCTTCCTTTGATATCTTTGATCGTCTTATACAGAGCTCTTGTGTTCCTTACTATTGTCCTCAACTGCTTGGCACTGTATGTTCAGGAAGGCATTTTCTGAAAATCCGCATTGAGAACCTTATATCTTTCTCTTTCCCCCCTAACTTTTGTCATTCATGGGGATGTAAACTGACCTCCTCCAATCCTGTGGCCACTGCAGGGTCGTCCAAATCTTCTGACATAATGTGTGCAGAATGTTAACAGCGTCATGGTTGAGGTTTTGAAGCAACTCAGCTGCAATGCCATCAATTCCGCTAGCTTTGTTCTTAGCAGGGCTGGCTAAGGCCCATTCAACTTAACTCTTCAGGATGCCCGGCTCGAGATTAGTAATCACAACCGACTTATATTAGTTGTGATTTTTTACTATTTACTGTCCTGTGCGAGCATTTTCGATCGATGATTGGCAGCGGATCTCGGTTTTATTCACTTAGAAGAATAAACAAAATAGACTTCAAACCGGCATTTGTTTCTCTATAGATGCGGTCAACAGCATCGCCCTAAATAACGGTGCATTATATTTCACAACACACGAGGAACTTTTTGGTCGAGAATTTTTCTCATCATGAAGCTGTTGAATCATTACTGTTCCTCAAAGGGCAGTAGTTAAATACTGCACGCGTTAAATTTGCTTAACGCGTTCAGTATTTCCAAATCCTACCTAATGTTAGTAAAGCAGGGAGGTTGTTTCACTTTGGTGCGATATATTTACTCTTTACTAGCGATCCTTCAACGCAGGTAATCTTATTTGCTAGAAAGTGCGCGCGTAATTGCAGCGCAAGGACGCTCACCTTTGCAAGCGCCCCATGAACAAAAAACAAAAAGAAAGCAAGAAACAAAAAACAAAAAAGAAAGACTGAATGCACGAGAACCATTTCAAACCTGCGCGTAGCGACGTGATAGCTTCGATAATGCAGTGGCAGCGCGAGCCAAGTTGGCAGGTAGCTGAGGAGGTCAGGTTGCGCCTTTAAGTCAATCAAAAAGGAAATTCCAAGTTCTTCAGAACACTAGGAGGACCATGTCAAGTGGAGCGGCGTGCAACAGCCTGCCCTCCTGTTCACCCTAACAGTGGACTACCCTGTAAATCTGCAATAAAAGAATTACGCACGAAATAGAAAGCTCCAAATTCACCGATGGGCGCAGCCACGGTACGACGAGCGACGTGCTCCATCCTACTATACGCTTGCTCATTTTGAAACCAGGCAGCGCTGGGTGTCTGATTTTAAGCGCGCCCCCTGGACAGCGCAGGCTCCCTATATGGCTCCCACCGCGCTGGCTAGCCGGTGACTGATTCTGTATGGCGTTCCCCCTCTCAGAGACAGCAGCGGTCGCTGGGTCGCGGGCTCTCATTTCATCTCTCCCTATGGCCGCCGCACTCTACCGCGGGGGCCGCGAGCTCTCCTTTTAGTGTGTGCTTGCTTCTTTCTCCTCCTCTTTCCACTTCGTGCGCATCAGCACGTCTTAGTGTCTCGTTCCTTCGGTTTGTCCGGTGCAGTTTGTGGGCGTGCGGCCGGTTGTGTATGCTGGTGTGTGTGTGCGTGCTAGCGCCTGATTGCTACTAGCTGTGTGCATGTAACAAAAATGCAACAGCAAACCTACAGGAGCTGCAGTTTAACCGATGACACAGAGGAAATTACTGTGTCCTCCTGCGGGCGGAAGCTGCCTCTGCAGCCTTGGCAGCGAACCTGATGGTCGCCTGAGCTTTACGGGGCTTCTGTCCTGGGCGGCGATGGCCAAAATCTTCACCATGGTGTAGAAACTGCCAGCGCATCGCACCCTCATCGTGTCCCATCATCTTCACGCCAGATCACGAAAATCGCGAGCATGAGTTCTTGTCTGGAACTAGCACATGCCAGTCTCAAGATACTGTTCAGCTAAATATTTTGGCAGAAAATTAATTTTCCAATCAGTGAATTAAACGGTAATTTGCAGGTATGTGATATTTTTCCATACATTTCGTTGCTAATTTGTCTTTCGCGCATGCAAGCTTGACAAATTTCAGTGGGTGGATAATGTCTTTCGTTGTTTATTGCTATTATTATTATTATTATTGATATTATTATTATTATTACTACCTACGTAGCTCCATGCTTGATTTCGTTTAGGGGTGGAGCTTTCGCTGCCATGACAAATGCCATCGGACCGTTTAAAAAAATCCGCAATAGCCTTGCATTGTTTTTTTCTTTGTTTTCTCTCTTAATTGCAAAAGCTACTGTGCAAAAGCGCGTTCGCTCATTTTGCACAGTAGTCTCTATTTAAAGTAGTACCGGTGCTTCCTGACAGCCTAGATGTACTCTCCTAAGGTTTAGGTATTATCAGTAGTCCCAGCAGTGCGTGTTGTATCGCCCTACGGTTTAGCGGTGCCTTTTACGGGTGTCTACAAACCTTTAAATTCGATTTAAATAGTCTAGGTTGATTTCAGTAGCCGTTCTCTATTTATTTTCTCTAGCTTCGCAAGTAAACCATTAGGCTCACACTAAAATAATTTACTGCTTAAAGCTATATGTCATTGGTCATTACCAATAACAATAACAATAATTGGTCATTATTGTTCAATTTGTTATAGCAGCTCAGTCATTGTTAGGGGATAAGCCATTCGTTCGCGTCATCACCAGCTGCTCCTTCGAAGGAGCGGGGCTTTCGATAATGAGGCCAGGATCCGCTGGGTGTAGGCCTATGTGGGGCTTCTCCCTCCAGAGACATCTTGGGTACTTGAGGAGGAAGGCCAGCAAGACGTCCAATCGGACGAGTTTCGGGTTGATCCGTTGTTATTTAGGACGTACCCCGCCCCTTCGCCAAGATGTTACGAGGGGAAGTAGGCCTTCACACAGGATGGGGTCGCGCCAGACATTGGAAGGCCGATCTTGGTCCCGTTCAGCACACCGCTTCCACTTCTTTCGCAACAGACACCCCTTTCCTTCCACTACTTTCTCTTCGTTCCTCCGTGACAATAATTCACTATGGCTCGTCGACCGCGTTATAGGCCCCGTCGGATTCCCACCATAATATACGTGCCTCTTTCGCCGTCCTAATCTGTACGCGCTGATGCGCGGATCACACGCCGTCATCACGACAGACAGATCGCTCATGCGGAATCATTCTGATAGCGCGTGCGCCAAGTGAAAAAGAAAAGAGCGCTCGTAGTTTGAAAAATTAGTCGTAGCTTAGCTCGGCTAGATCACATTATATTTAGCGAAGGCATTGGCGCCTGGCGCTAGGCTGGCTTCTTGTCTCCAATCCAATCTAATCTCGCTTAATCTAGTGTAACACAATCCAATCAAGTATAATCTAATCCAAAAGGAAGAGGCAAATGGAAAAGAGCACGCGTAGTTTGAAACATTAGTCGTGGCTTAGCTCAGCTAGGCCACGATTATATAGCGAAAGCGTGTGTGCCCGGGCCGGGGCTCCCTTTTCTTCAATCCAAACTAGTCTCGTTCAATCCGGTGTCACACAATCGAATCCAGCCTGATATAATTCAACACAAATCAATCCTAGTCTAATCAAATCCAGTCCAGTTAAGTGCAGTTCATTCCAGTTAAATAAAATCCAAACAAACCTGTTCAATTCAAAGCAGTCCAGTCGACTGCAATCTAGTGTAGTCCAATCCAATTCTGTCTAATACCTATCATCATCACTATCAAGCTCACGATAGAGAAGGAGAATTAAAGTAAGTTACTCATTATGTGTATTGTATTGTATTGTATTGTTTTTTTTTTTGGCGCATAAGCAACTAAGGCTATCATGCGCCAAGAGCAAGGATAAAATCAGTTCTTATTTGAAAAGGGGAAAAAGGTTCGTTAAAGTTTACAGTTTATTCAGAACGTCTGCTTCTTTTAAAAAACTAAGAATACATGCTAAGTTTATTATTCCTCTTTCTCCTAAAAGTAATTTGGGATGGAAAGGGATGGCACGGTCATAAAAAATAGTGAAATGCTTTCTCCGTAATGTCTCTAGTTTTGGGCATGTAATCAGGATGCGGTTGACTGTGAGCACTTCTCCGCATTCTCCACACGTAGGCTTATCTTGTTTCATTAGTAAAACGTTATGTGTGAGATGTGTGTGCCCGATACGCAGACGGCATACTGTAACCTCCGTGAAGCGTTCCTGATGAGTGCTTGTTTCCCATTCTTCTATTAAGGGCTTTACGAGGTGCAATTTATTACTTTCTTGGTTATTCCATATAGACTGCCATATCCTTTTGTTGTCGTTTAATTAACTTTATGCAATCCTCATAAAATATGTTTACTTTTTCGATTTCTTTCCTGCCTGCTTGGGCAGCACACACGTCCGCTCTCTCATTTCCTTCAATGCCCATGTGGCTTGGGACCCAACAGAATATTATGTTATGTCCTTGGGTTGAGATCTTTATTACATCGTATATTATGTTACCGAGTAATGGCATGACTGCATTTCTGGAGTTTAGAGCTGTGAGTACACTCAGTGAATCTGTATAGATAACACTGTTCTCAGTGCTCTCGTACACAATTTTTGCTACAGCTACCAGGACAGCATAACACTCGGTTGCAAATACTGATGCACATTGAGGAAGTCGAATAATTGTTTCGCAGTTCCGATCCACTACAGCGCAGCCAACATAGGAGACAGTTTTTGATCCGTCCGTGTAGAACTCTGTGCATTTGCTGTATTTCTCTTTTAGTGCGCGATATTCTTGTAATATATGTTCTGTAGGAGTTTCGCTCTTTTTGAACTGTGTAAGAGTGAGGTCACAGACTGTTGGAAAGTTGTACCATGGGGCCAGGGGCCTATTTTCTTGAGCGACATCAGGCAAGATATCCAGAATATGGAGCTCACGGCAAATGTCTTCAAATCGCATTATCAATGGTCTTGTTGTCTGAGGCTTATTTGTGAATATTGTTCGGGAGAGGCAAGTTGTGACAATCTGGTAACAGATGTGTTTTTTCCGAGTCCTTATTCTGAGAACATAAGCGCATGTGAGTGCATTTCGTCTGTCTTTCAGTGAAGGCTCGTTCGCTTCCACATAAAGGCTATTTATTGGGGATGTTCTGTACGCTCCGCACGCAAGGCGACGGCCTAAGTTATGTACCGGGTCTAATTTTTTAAAGTATGAAGGTCTAGCTAAACCATATACTATGCTCCCATAGTATAAGCGTGAGCGTATAACAGAGCGGTATATATGTAAAAGACATGCCCTGTCGGATCCCCAACGTTTCCGCGAAAGAACTTTCAGTATGTTAAGAAATTTGGAAGCTTTCTTTTTTAGTATATTTATGTGTGGTAGAAATGTAAGTTTTTTGTCGAACGTAATACCTAGAAATTTGTGTTCAGTTTTCACCGGTAATTCTTTTTTATTTAAGTGAAGGACAGGGCTGTTCTGAATACCTCGCTTGAGAGAAAACATAACTGCCACCGTTTTCTGTGGGGAAAACTGAAATCCATTTTTGTCGGCCCATTTCGCTAGTTTATTAATTGTTATTTGTATTTGCCTCTCACATGTTTGCATGTTTGAGGATGTGCAGGCTATCTGAAGGTCATCTACATAAAGCGAAAACGTAATGGAATTTGGGATTTCTCTGCAAATGGAATTCATTTTTACAACGAAAAGGGTTATGCTTAGAATGCACCTTTGTGGCACCCCGTTTTCCTGAACAAAGCTTCTAGACAGGGTGGCACCGAGGCGGACTTGGAAAAAACGGTGTGAGAGAAAGTTATTTAAGACATTTAGCAGTCGGCCTCGGATGCCTAGATCTGCTAAATCCCGTAGGATCCCGTACCTCCAAGTTGTATCGTAGGTTTTCTCTAAAGCGAAGAAAACTGCGAGGCAATGGTGTTTATGTATAAAAGCCTCTCGGACAGTGTTTTCAAGGCGTACTATGTGGTCAGTTGTTGAGCACCCTTTCTTAAAACCGCACTGATGAATATTAATAAGTTCATGAGATTCTAAAATAAAGGTTAATCTAGTATTTAAAATAGTTTCAAAAGATTTCGCTAGACAACTGTTGAGAGCAATAGGTCTATAACTATTAGGAGAATTTGGCAGTTTTCCTGGTTTTAAGAATGGTACAATAATGACCCTTTTCCAAGCTTCCGGCAATATACCTAGAACCCAAATTTTGTTAAAAAATTTCAGGAGTGCCTCTACAGAGGCTTCGGATAGATGAGCAAGCATCTCGTAATGAATTTGATCAGGACCTGGTGCAGTTTGTTTACCTCTAGCTAGGACTTTCTTCAATTCTTGCAGTGTAATTAAACTATTGTATGGTTTGTTTGTGCTGCCACTTGTTGGAAGCTTTTGTTTTTCAGCTGTGCTCTTATATTTTAGGAATGTTTCTGTGTAGTGTGTAGAATTTGAAACCTTATGAAAATGTTCCCCTAATATATTCGCCTGCTCTTCAATGCTCGTTTGCATATCAGGCGCTGTGAGAATCGGAATCGTATATAGGGAGAAGCTGCCATTTAGTTTGTGGACTTGTTCCCACATTCTTTTAGATGGTGTTGAGCTGTTTATAGATGTCACGAATTTCAGCCATGATTGTTTTTCGGCGTTGCGACAAATATAACGAGCTTTAGCTTCAGCTTTTTTATAAGCTGTCAAATTTCATATGTTGGGTATCTTCGAAACTTACCGCAGGCTTTATTTTGTAGTTTTTTTTTGCCTCCCTACATTCCCGTGTCCACCAGATTTTGCTATTTTGTTGTACCACTGCTGAGGTTTGTGGAATGGCAAGGCGCGCGGCATTTATGATGCAATCGTGAAGAGTTCATTATATTAAATCTATGCTATGCTCCTCTGAAAAAATTGTTTCCAAGTCTGCTTCCGTTCTAAAAAAATCCCAGTCTGCTAAATGGAGTTTCCAACGTCGTGGTTTGGTCGGTATGACAGATGTTGAAGATGATAAACTGATTAGTGCAGGTATGTGATCACTCACATATGGATTATTTAAAACATTTCATTTAAAATCGTTAAAAATAGAGGGCGAGCAAAGGGCAAATCTAAAACACTCATCGTTCCTGTGTTTGGAGAACAGAAAGTAGGTTTTCCGGAGTTTAACCAACATGTATTACTGCAAAGAATAAGGTTCTCTATAACTTGGCCTCGCGCGTCAGTTTTCTCACTTCCCCACAGGGGTGAGTGCCCATTAAAATCGCCTACTACCACGTATGGCTCTGGAAGCTGCCTAAAAAGATGTTCTAAATCATCGAGAGTTATTTTTAGGTGAGGTTGAATATACACGCAACACACAGTAACGGTTTTATATGTAAGTAATGTGGCTGCCACAGCTTCTAACCTGGTGTTTAATTGGTGTTATCGGGCTGCAATACCATTTTGCACTATAATGGCCACTCCACCGGAAAGTCTGCTGGCTTGCTGTCGGTCTCGGCGGAAGACTTGATATTTCTTTAGTATGTTTGTGTGCTTGGGACCTAGATTTGTTTCTTGCAAGCAAAGCGCTACAGGTGAGAGTGTGGTTAGGATATCTTTTATATCGTTTATGTTGGTTAAAAGTCCCCTGCAGTTCCATTGCACTACGAACACCATCTTATTCTTTTATGAGTTTAGAAGTAGAGATATAATTTTTCAGCGCCCGTAATGCGGGCCCTGTCTTTCTTGTATCCTTGCAAGGAGCTTCGCCGTCTGTGTGACGACGAAGGCACATGGCCATCTTGGCTGGATGTGTCCATCACCGCTTCAGAGGAGGCGGAAAATTGTGCCGGAGGCACGTGTTATTGTTTTTAGACCCCGCCTCAAGGGCGGAGGCCTTGTGGGCCACCGCCCCTGAGGAACGGGTAGCCTGTTTTTGGGGTGGAGTGGTACTAACCACGTCCACCAGGGGCGCAGAAGGCCCTACCTCAAGCTCACTTTGTGTGGCCTGGGCAGGTGTTGAAGGCCGGTGTGGTGCCCCGCCTCATCGCACCACTTCGGCGAGATTTGGCTTTGCCGTGAACTGGAATGCTGTGCGTTTTGTCTGGGAGTATTTGGTTCGTGCTTCTTTGCAAGTTATGTTCTCAGTTGTTTTGATGGTAATGATTTGCTTTTCATCTTTCCAAGTTGGCCAAGCTCTTGAGTAAGCGGGGTGCTACCCGTCACAGTTTGCACAGTGCGGTGCTGCAGCACAGTTGTCTGAATTATGTTCGTTTGAGGCACATTTGGCACATGTGGTACGCCCGCGGCAGCTCTGCGATCCGTGACAATACCTCTGACATTTGAAACATCTTCTTGGATTTGGTATATATGGCGTGACATTTACTTTTATGTATCCCCCTTCAATTGATTCTGGGAGCGTGCTGCTGTTGAAAGTCAAAACAAGATTTTGTTGGGGATTTCCTTGTTATCCTTTCGGATCGTGATTCTATAGACACCTATGACATTTTGGTCAGCAAGTCCTTCTGCCATTTCTTCCTCAGTCAGGGACAAGAAGTGACTTTCTGATATAACACCTCGGACAGTATTGAGAGATCGGTAGGGTGTGATGGAGATGGGTATGTCCCCAAGTGCCACAATATTTTTCAGATTAGAGAACTGGTGTTTGGTTCTGACTTCAAGCAAGAGGTCACCATTCGCTAGTTTTATTACCTTGTAACCGGGGCCTAGGCTTCCTGTGAGACATTTTGAAACCGTAAATGGAGAGATTTTTCTAGCTGGGCTTTCTGACTGTTCACTATGAACAATGTGGTATTTCGGAAAGGTTTCTTTTTGTTTTTGCACGAACTGGCCTGTTACATCGGTCCGCCCTCTTTTGTTTGGGGGGCGATCATGTGTTGAAGATAGAGAGTCCATGAAAGGGTTTGCTTTTTCGGTAGTTGTGCCAGCCACCCACCATGTAGCCCAACAAGGGGGCGAGACAGGAAACTTGCAACAAGCCCTGCCGACGCCAGCTGTACACCTCTACTATAACCGAATATGGGTAACTCAGGGTAGCTACTCCACACAAGGTTAACCCTCGTCGCCAGGAAAAAGGAAAAACAAGAAAGGAGGAGGAGACAGGACAGTGCCAAGAAAAGAGATAGGAAAGTTAAAGATAAAGGGGAGGACAGGAAAAGGCGACTGCCGATTTCCCCCGGGTGGGTCAGCCCGGAGGTGCTGTCTGTTGGAAGCATGGGCTAAAATGGTGTGTTGCCTCCGCCGAGGGGCCTTAAGGGTCCAAACACTCGGCATCGGCTCAACCACCAGGATCCCCTTTTCCCCAGACACGGCGATGCCACGCACGGCTAAGCGTGGGTGCTGGGGCCCGTGTTGCCGCACCGTACACGCAAACACCTGCTTTAACAGGCGCATTATGTGTAGCTATGTTTTTGTTGCATTAAAGACAAGACACCTTCATCTGGTTGCTTATTGGTTGCCAGATGGCGCGGCGAGTGCGTGGCGTCCGCCACCTGCAGCGGTTCCTGGGCAACGTCTCTGTGCTTCTCTGCACACTAAACTCCTCAGTCGTGGCCAATATAGCTTTCGCTACAAAAATAAGAGGAATCGACCACGCACAACAGGAGTTAATGTGTTCGAAACTAAACAAAAAGAACATTCCTGATCTGTGTAGGGGGCGGGGGTGTTTCTGACGAAGTCAGTATGTCTACTGAAGGGCTCTGACTGGATGTGTTTATTGTATTCAGTGTATATGCCATAACTCACTGCCAACTGCATTGGTGTTATAGAGAAGGGAAGCCTTGGTTCCAGGAAACACCCTCTTTTTTCTTACAGCAAACGTCCTTATAGAATGCGCACGCTAGACCGCTTTCGTTCCCTTTGAGTGTATCTAATTATTCTCACCTGCTCTATTTCTAATGGGAAAAGCATGATATTCTCAGGAGACACATTGCTCAAGATTTGTACTGTGTGAATTATTCGAAATGAATATGCTGGAGTAGTGAAGATTACTTACCGCGGCTGCCAATGTAGGTTTCCTCTATGAGACAAGCACAGCGAAATAATAACGCATTGAGGAACATCCGTAACCACCAGTTGGAACAGTCTCATCTTCTCATATTTAGACAACCTACAATAAACATTTTGTAAACAAATACCTATGCCAAAAAGGACATTTGACGATTTGGACGAATAGATCACTTACAAGTGCTCAAAATTAAAGGATACACACTTAAATGTACACTACATTTAGTGTGCGTCCTTGCGTTTTGCGTTTTTGTAAGTGATCTATTCTTAGAGTGTCCATTCGTGTCGGTGACCGTATTTTTGGCGCTCTTGTAAGGGACGGCAATGTCGTATATACTGTGAAGAGGAAGTAGTGGACGAGAAACCTTCTACGCAGTGGCACCGTGATCGCTGCGCGTTTTGAACCTGACTGTATTCGCTGTCGCTGTGTTCGCTGTGTTCGCCGTTGACCTGCCCTGTCCTGCTGATCTGATCATTAAACCCCCATCTTTCAATTGGTGGAGCTGCCGCTTAAGATCTATCCTCTCGCCCTGAAACTCCGCAGCCGCACATTACCACCTCCTGCGAAGCCTGAGGACGTTAACTACTAAGCCGTACAAGTTGGCTCGGCCATCATCTGTTTCGGCTCCCTCCGCCAGCGAGACCCCGCCATCTTCAGCGGCACTGACGACCATGACGTCGAGGACTGGCTCACATCCTATGAGCGAGTGAGCACTTACAACAAATGGGACGCGGAATCGAAATTAAGCAACGTGATTTTCTATCTCACCGGCGTAGCCAATCTATGGTTTCGGAACCATGAAGCGGACATTCCAACATGGTCCGTGTTCAAAGCCAGCTTCTCGGAAGTTTTCGGCCGTCCGGCTGTGAGGAAACTCCGCGCTGAACAGCGCTTGCGTGAGTAGTCTCAGCAGGTTGGCGAGAATTTCACGAGTTATATCGAGGACGTTGTCGACTTATGCAAGCGCGTGAACGCTCAAATGTCAGAGGCTGACAAAATCAAGCACATTCTGCAAGACATCGATGACGACGCCTTTCAGATGCTGACTGCGCGAGATATCCGCACCGTCGCTGAAGTGGTCACACTGTGTCAAAGTTATGATGAACTGCGCAAACAAAGGGCCATAACTCGCGCGAACCCCGTGCACTCTGAGTCGCTTGCTGGCCTGACAGATGCAGCTGAACATTCTGAGCTCCTGCCACAAATCAAGAGCTTCATTCGGGAAGAAGTTGCTCGACAGCTCTTCCTTATGTCCTGCCATGAAGGGCTTTCCGCACACCTCGCTCCCAGTTTGCGCCAGATCATTCAATAACAGGTAGCTCAATCCCTTCCTCCAGCCCCTCAATCCATGCCTGTCGCAGCCCCGTTGACACATGCGGCTGTTGCTGTCCGAACACCACCTAAGTATGTTCCGCCGCAACCTGCCTACGTTCAGCCGCCTCCTAGGCCCGCTCGATAACCTGCGCAGTTTCTCGACCGGTTCCAAGATCGTGCAATCCCTGGCGCACGACAGATAACCGTCTAATTTGTTGCACTTGCGGGCTGGCTGGACATATTTCTCGTTTTTGCCGAAACCGTCTCCCAGTGTCGGCACCACCTACTCATGGCCCTGGGTACCGGTCTTCGACGCCTCATTATTCCGCGCCTACTGAGCCTCCAGCTAGCCGTCATTTCTCCCCAGACCGTTCAGCCATGCCCGACCGCCGTTCACCGTCACCGCGAAGCCGGTCTATCTCTGCGATGCGACGTCGACAGAACGCTCCACTTGAGGAAAACTAGAGGCCGCAGTTCCTGCGGCGGGAACTGCGATCCCGTCGAACTTCTCAAGTTCTCATCTGTCACCGGCAAACCTTATTGAAGTTTTCCACGCTGCTTTAAAGAAGAACAAAAAGAAGAAGAAAAAAGCAGAGGTAGTGACCAGACCTGCAAATGAAACAAACACAGGAACCACAACCGGAAAAGAAGGGAACAGCAGCCAAGCAACAGACACACAAAAATGACAAAGAACGCACGGAAAGAGAGGCAGACATACAAAACTCTAAACATAAAAAAGGGAAACTGAGGTAGAAGAGTAAACAGGACAGTCCCCAACAAAAGAAATAAAAATCGGGTGGGCAATACAAAATTGCAGTCTCCTACGGCGTGTCAGGTGTTCGCCACGTCGGTCAGGTTAAAAATTACATTATTTAGTTTGATAGTGTCATCCCATCTATGTAACTGCTGACACGCTCATACGCCACCAACCAGTCGTCGACGTCTTGGTCTGCCGTGCCACCGAAGATACATGGATCACGCTGGCGTAGAACGCCAGAACACAGGACCGTTATTGGTATGGGCGGGGATGTCGAAGTGGTGTCGTCCGGCATGATGGAAACAGAGGGCAATCTGTGGCTTCTGAGTTGCAGGGTAGATGGGAACGTGCCCTGAAGCACCTGCACCAATTGTAAGGGTGTGCTTATTCAGTAAACCCAGATGGCTCCAACCGCTCAGGATGAACTTGCAACGGAACGTCAGGTGTGGCGAATCGGCAAGACAGCGACCAACTTCTTTGTCCACGAATGTGCCAGCACACGGTAGATGTCAGTGGCTATGATGACAAAGATTACCACACTACAATATATATATATACCTTTTTCTAGATAACTACATATAATAAATAGCATGTAAGAAAAAAATCGGTCTAAAGGTAGAATCTAGCGCGCTTTTCTGGGCACGGTAGTATAGTCGTTCGCATGCTGGCATCGAAACGTTGACTTTCTTTTAATTTGAGAGCAATCCTTCGCTCATGACTGGCAAAGACATAGCCTGTAATCAAGTCCTGCAATCAGAACGTGTTTGCAAGAACTGAGACAAAAATGAAGCGATCGAAATACCATCCGAATTTGTAGCCTCCTTGGGCCAGGTATGATAGCACTTTGTATGGACGTATTATTTTTGATAAATGGTGTTTACTGCATGTGGTTGTAACAAGAAGGCTGTGCATACAAACTATTCACGAAGCGCTACGACATTGTTGAGCTGTACAATCTGTAGCAAATGTGCTGCTAAAATGGGCGCATGGTTGCCTGCATGCAAACGGTGAAAACTGGGCTGAATGAACGCAATTCTCATAAATGACCCTTTGAATGCGCATTATACGGCTATAATATATTTTTGCTGATGCAGCAGGTCCGTCTTTAGAAATTAACGTGTGCGGCTTCCACAGGCTAATGACTGTATTAAGGAGAATCATGCCGCAGAGTTCGTTATCTAGTTGAGTATCTGCAAGGTGTCGCACGCTCTACTAATTTACAGCAAATGATTTCTTTGTTGATCATTTTAGCATGTGCCAAACTACGATTGGTTGACAATATTAAAACCTGCAGAAGAGTCAGATAGCCTTGCTTCAAAGAAGCCTCCACTGTTACTGAGCTTGAGAAATGCCTATTTCTAATAAACCAAGTGAACAATTTATGTATCAAAGTTGCACTCCTTTCGTACAATACACCTAACATTATCCAGCTATACAAGCGTCACAAGAGGGAGTGGCGAACACAGAAAAACGTTCTTGCGAGGTGCACCTGAAGCAAAGTAAATTAGTCATGAACGAGAATAATTCTAGGATCGTACGCGCAATGTGCACATTACATTAAATGGCTCAGCTCTTCAAGACACATGACTGATTATGAGATTAGATGTTTCAAAATGAATGTATACCATTTTATCAAAATTTCGATTAGTGCGCATTTGCTAACATAATGGTTTATACCCTTCCACTTAGCGTAGTTTAACTTGTGTGAAACAAGAGATAAGGTCGGAGTTTAACATGCAGCGAGATGCACAAAAAGCATTACTCCGCAAGTACCAGTAAACAATGTAACATTACACATCAATCCCGGAATTAGTTTCACTGTTGATTGATGCTGTTCGTTCAGGAGGGGTTTCCGAGTCAGCCGTGTAAATAAAAAAAAAAATTTTCAAAAGCACATGAAACGAGAGCACCCTTGTATTTTACTCCATCACGCCTTTTTGACTCATTTTTTACACGTGTACTATATTCCTGGGACTTTACATTCCAATTCGCACAAGCTGCGCAAGGGATTGTCAAGTACCTGCTCCTGATGTTTGCTATGAAGTGATCTAAGAGGGCGAAGTTCAATAGCAGCTGTACGCAGAGGGGTCAGTAGCTCTCCCCTCCATATCGGACAACCACAAGGCCGCATCTTGCCATAGAAGCCCATATGCGACCCTTTTAGTATCGGTGGCCTCTTTTGTAAGAGACTTGTATAGTCTTCGAGGCTTATTTGTGGCTCCAGAGCAGGTGGCCCCTTTTCAAAAACTCGACCTCAGATCTCGCCTGAGCCCTCCGATGCAGATTGCTACCTTTGCCTCGGACGCCCTAGTCAAAGTTTACTCCTGCTGAGTGATTGGCGGACTACTTTTCAAGAACCAACCCTTAACGGTAGCGTGAACGTCGCAAGTAGCATTGATTGACTTATTGCAGGGTAGCCAACCGGAATTATTGCTGGTTAAAAGCCCTGCCTTCCGCCCTCTTGTTCTCCTCCTCCACCTTATTGGCGTCCCTAATGGGCTCCTGAGATGCGAAATGCGATTTCGTAACTTCTCACGTATCTCAGCACACAGTACTCATCTGCGTGATCGAAATGCTTGCAATGGTCGCAAAACGGTGTATCACAGTGCCGACGAATGTGTACAGCGCGCTTGCAGCGGAGAAAGTGATAGTTATCGAGGGGTTCAAATAAAGCTCTGCACGTCGCACACAATTACGTGATGTGGACCGTCACCAAAGCTTACCCCTTCCCGAGAGCAGAAATCATGTCCTTGACTAGTCTTGATCTTGTCCATGTCCATATCTTTTCCCATATGCACCGAAGCCTGCCGACTACAGCAAAACAGCTCGTACGTGGAAAGTCCATCCCCCCGCTTCATAGTCTGGGCTCTGGCCCATTCTGGGCTAGGAGGAAACGAGGCAGCAGATGCCGCCGCCCGCGTACTTTCCAACCGGGAAACCTCGTCTCCTTCCTCAGAAGAATTCACACCAGCCTACACTTTCAGAGAAATTACGCAGCTGTACCAAAACAGACACAATATTTACCCACACCCGTGTAAAGGGTTAAAAAGAGCGGATGGACGCGTCTTTCGTCGCCTCCTTACGCATCCCATGATATGCCCGGCGTCACTTAAACACTTTGACAGTGCCTTCTCCGGGGAGTGCCCGCACTGCGGGGAAATGTCCTCGGACCTCCTCCACATGATGTGGGCGTGCCCCTCCAACCCTGCCTTTCCACCTAACCAAAACACCACCCGGGAGGCGACCCTACTCGCCTGCTCCGATCTGAAAGCCCAAAAGGCCTTGGTCAAATGAGCAATGACGGTAGCGGAAGCCACTGGGGTCCTGTAATAGGGACTCCACCTAGTGTTTGTGAGGGGAAGGGCACTAAGTCTGACCCCAGAGCAACCTTCATGTAACTCTATGTTTTATTAAACGTTTTAACCACCCTTGCAGCGGAGAAGCTGATGGTTGTCGAGGGGTTGAAATGAAGCTTTGCACGTCGCACACAATTACGTTATGTGGACCGTCACCAAAGCTTACCCCTTCCCAAGAGCAGAAATCATGTCCTTACCTAGTCTTAATCTGCTCCATGTCCATACCTTTTCACATATGCACCGAAGCCGATGTGACTTTTCGCAACTATAGAAGCCACATTTATGAACCGACATTCAAGCATTTAGCACGTCAAAGACGCTTCAGATTATCCTTTGGTCCCAGATGCGCAATAACCATATGATAGCTTAGATCTCATAAATATCCATACCAGACGAGGTTTTTTTTTGGTTATGCTGAATTTACGTTACTTAAAAAATGAGACATATGAAACTTTCGGGTTGAGCTAATTTCTGTTAAATCCATCATATTCAGCAAGACATCTCTGAAATTTAGGTCATTTTATAGGGGTTTTATGAGGTCAGCATGCAGAAAAACAAAGTTGACGAAAAGCTTTCAAGTTGAGAGACGACGACCCACTGCACTTTAACATTACTGCTGGCAATGGCATCAGCAGAACTCGCTCAAAGGTTGACTGAATCGTTCTGTTAATGAACCCACTTCTCATGCAAACTTGCACCACACTCTCACGCCGTAGAGTAAATATTAATCTGTTTATTCCGTTATAACTGCATATGAGTCTCTCGGTGATCTGTGAACATCGTCTTATTCCTGATGCTCCCGGTGGGTGCTCCTTTATTTACCAAGGTAAATATGCCATACATATACGGCATTTAGCAAAGTGCGGCCAAAGGCCTCTAGCGAAGTGTCTACCGAAACGATCCAGTGGCATGACAGAAGTCAGAATGAGGAAGTCGCTAGAAGAGTTTTAGTGATTTTAAATGATGTCCTCGTTTTGCTGCACATAAAACGACTAGGCCTTTCTCCGAAATTTTTCTAATTATTGACTGCAAAATGTGCAAACGCTCTCTCTCCCATCCTTTCTATATCCCGTTGGCGCATTCTAATGACGCAGTATATAAATGAAAAAATCTTCGTACTTTAATAATGCATATTTGCACATAATTTACGCTTGCCAGGCAAAAAGTCATCCATTTATCACACAGAATGCTACGTTTATGATCGTGCAGGGAATCATGAACGAGTGTTTAAAAACATAGACTGTAACATGAATTTTAGAAATTATTGGCTAAAATACTAATCCCAGCCATGACTGAATGAGATCGAGATTCTTGGCCTTGATAGCAACACTGAGGTGTATAAAAATATAATCGTATTTATAAACAGCGCATACAACTGCGCCAGCGACGAGTCTCTCGCCATATATGGAAGCGAATGTGCCTTATTGACATGTCTTGCAGGCTGTGAGGGCATGTCACGTGTACCAGGCATGTTGTACCTGCATGCGCAGCGCATGCTCTTACGTGTGTAATATTTAAAGTTGTCAACTTCGACGTAAACTATTTTATAATTTGCGTTTACCCTGTCATGGGTATTGTCTTGAAGTCGTCTTTTCTGCGTAGCATTTCATGGCATTACAAGATTCAAGGCAACTAGCTTGGCAACAACTCTTGCAGATAAAACATTTTAAATTAAAAATATGTAGCTGGAAATGGGAAAAGCATGCTTCTTCTAACTGATTTGGCAATGAAAGAAATGTGCATTACATTGATGGCTTGTAATACTCCGACCGTGGTGATGGCATATTTTTTGCTTTCTCGTGTAGAATGAATCAAACGTGTTCAACCTTTGTGATTTAGCTGTCTGGTTAAGATTCCATTGAAAATGAAAAACAATTAAACGTCTGCCATTTCGACTCCATTTCAGCATCTGGGCTTTGGAGCTACGGTTCAAATATATACCTGCAGCTTACAAACGCCCATGGTGAATGATCGTGCCATAAGCCTATCAGTAGCTGAACTTCACCGGAAGTACATTTAGCAACCAATGGTGGTTGTATGCGTGCGGCGAATCGAAGCATTGCCTTAGGTATGAGAAACCTCTGCCCTGTGATTTCTGTGAAAGTCTACTGGCTGGTTTCAGGCCATGGATTCGTCAGGTGCCTTTGCATTCGAAAATAGTAATGACATGTATGGTACAATCTTTGGCTTCGTTCATCGCTGATCGCAGGCTATTGCGAACTCAAGGCTAGAAAACCGAAGTTCTACCGTTGAGCTGCTTGCCATGCCTAGATCCCTGCCTCTCTGTGGCCCTCGGTGACTTTCGTTAAGAAACTAATTCGCGACAATATAGCATTGTTATTAAAAAGAGGCTTCAGCTCTAATACAGCTTTTAGATACTTTCCGCATTACTCAATCAGGCGGAATAATATATTCAAAAAACAACAAAGAGAGCTGATTCCGTGCTAGTTTATGATCAGGCTTTCATTTTTTGGAGTGATTACAAGAAGCCAAACTTTGGAGTCAATTGTCTTGGAGCAAATGATCGCACCAATACCTATTTCTGAGAAAGTATTCTGTTTTGTTCATAGCTTTCATCAAGGGCTTAACATTAACCGTGTCTCACGCCAATCTGGCAAGGGAGCACGCAAATAGAGAACAGGAGATGGAGATGGTAGTCAATAAATAGGAGAATAAAATTATCTGGCTTTCATATACTGGTCATATATTCTACTTTATATATATTCGGAAAATAGAGTGAGCTGTGGGGCTTCATTTAGTTCTGCGACGAAAAGTGGGATTTATTATGCTGTTTTAGTTCCATTGTAAACCGGTTTATAGCTGGTGTTTAGCCCTTTCTTTATGCGGCAATGTTGTCACTCCATTCGAAAAGAAGTGTGTATGATTTTTGATATTTAATTTTTTTACCTGACTAAAACAAGTACATTTTCGCTATATTTATTTCATTTTGGCAGTGGCTGGATATGAACAAGAGGCAGCGTGTGATTTTGCTTCTTGTCCTTACGAAACCTTTTTTTTTTCTTTGACGTTCTCCGCGACTGCGATTTGGGCTCGTTCAGCTGAATACTCGTCACAGTAATCTTGAATTCAGATCCGTAAACTTGAAGCATTGCGTAAGTAGGCGATTTAAAAAAGACATATTTTTCGCTGATAGCGTTCAATTCTAGAACGTCTTCACACCGTGCGCGCCAGAAAAATGTAGGATGCAAATGATCGTTGATACCAAACGTCTTTTTAGTTTAGGACAGGTAATGAAAGTGTTGTGGTATATATGTATCTTAAAGTGTGTTTGGGATATAACAGCAGATGACAAAAAAAAATTATTGAAATAAGAATGTTCTTCACATTCGATGATTTCAAAGGCGGTGTTAACGGCGATCTCGCGTTTACTATTGAGGCAAAATCTAATGGTGTTCCTATTTTTGCCATTTTACCTTGGTCACTGACAACATCAGTATTTTATATTTAGGCCAGAGTCTTCAGTTTTCAGCATTATAAGTTTCGGGCAACTTTTCTCATGCACTACCATCGCCCATGCTTCCTTGCTTTTTCTCTGCGCAGATGCCCCATTCCGGAGAGCTACAAATTTGAGGACGATGATGGAGTAAATGATGTTCGGCCTAAATGTTGCAGCAATTATGACGAGCTAAGAGAGAAAGAGAAAGCTAAATGAATACTTTCCAAATTTAGTTATATTTGGATTTCAAGTGCCCATTCTAGAGTATCTTTTTTTTATTATACACCGATACATTCTGCATAATCAGTGCATCAGATGATGCGACGAATGCGCACACACCTTTTGTTTGTTTTGTCTACTTTGTATGTCGAGCCTTTTGGCCTTATCCTAGGATTTTACAGCGGAAATTGTAAGCAAGTTATTGTATAATTAACATAAGGGCAACAACATATTTACTAAATCAAATATTTCATGTTGCTTGGCCATAAACTGTTCGCGTGGTTTCTGTTATCTACAGCGCTGCATTCCGACGAATTACTTGACGTTTCAAGGGTAAAGCACACCAATTTACCTGATAAATTTTCCAGCCGACTTTCAAAACGGGGAACGGCCTGCACAAAATATTCTTTATCATGCACTTAAAAAGGAGCGAATCATGGTTCGGCGGAGGCGGAATATCGCTTCTTGCGCTTCCCTATTGAAAAAACTCATATGTAGTTGTCATATGAGTCTCATATATATGAAATTATTGGATATGTGTCATATGTGCTCGTATGTAATATGTGTCCCTCGTATGGCACATATGTGTCATGCGTGTCTCATATATATGCAATTGGATATGTGTCCCTCATATGGCGCATATGTGTCATGCGTGTCTCATATATTTGCAATTGGATATGTGTCCCTCATATCCTCTAGCATGATATGAGGGCACATGCACGTAACGATACGAGGGCCTCATCATGGGGTACGACCTCATTACTCATGTGCACTGTAAAGCAATTCAGGGGCATGTCCAGCTAACAGCTCTTAAGAGTCAGGCAGGCCTTCTGAACAAGCTCCAAACTCTTCAGTGCAGCAAATGCTGCATCCAAGTAACACATGCAGATTCAGCAGCCTGCAGGTTTCAGTGAAATATACTTTTTCGTTTTGTCTTTATTTACTTCATATCTCGCATGCTGCGAGATATGAAGTAAATAAAGACAAAACGAAATATAGCGGTTCAGCTTTGACCGCCGCACTTTTGCTTTTTCAACAGCACCTGGAGTGTTCAATATATAGGCATCAAATGCATCTGAAAGAGTAAAAGGATAAGTTGTGGTTTAGCTCCGGTTAACCCTAGTTGAATTGCGAAAGCAACAGAAGTTTCTTTTGCCTGCAACATTATTCCCCATCATGCCCTATTAGTGTAAGGTGCTACATTATTGGGGGCACTTAAAGGCATTATGAAATGCCTAAAATGAGGTAAAGCAAATCGGACGAGAGATAGGTACTCCCTCAAGTTAATTCACCGCAAGAATTTTTCAGCTAGCTTCATTAACACCGGATATATCGGCAATTAAAAATAGTACTCACCCTCTCCCTTCTCAACTCAACACTTGGAGACACACAAAAAAAACGAAGAAAACAGCTCGGGAACTCCGCCCCGCCCCCGTCGTGAGACTTTCGCAGCTACCGAAAATATGTCAGCCACGTACTGGGCGTCGCGGCTACAGCCAACGGCAGCCTTCGTGAAACGTCACTCTTGGCACTTGTAATGTAGGAACTCAAAGCAGAATAGTTCCAAATCTCACCGCCCCGCGAGGACCGAGCAGCCTGCGAATTTCAAAAAACGCAGTTTTAAAACATTAATAATAAATCACTGCCTTTGTTGCAAGTTGTACTTTGGGGAACACTCGGAAGCATTCGTTTTACACATTCAAAACGTTTATCAGTGACCTTTCAAGCCATTTCCTACCACCTTGAAGTTCATCCTTTAAGGGTATGACATGAGAGCATAAGCTATCAGCCCGCATATATAGTCACGCTTCAAACAACCCCTATGGGCGTGCCTGCGTGTCATAGGGAATGCAAATGAGAATGCAAATGGTTCTGGCAGGCTGATTCTGATATCACCCTCCCATATGGAAGGAGCAGCTCGAGTTGGCAGCTCCTGCCCGTGGCATAGGGGTAATGTGAATTCAAATGTCATGGCAGGCTGATTTTTTTATGAGGAGACCGTAGCTGCGCCTCTTCATGGCTTAGCTGCGGCCACCTGAGGTCTCGCTTTGGCTGTCGTAGTATTGCTTTCGCAATAATAATCATCACACAATTTGATACAGGTAGGTACTGTAAAATAAAAGCATTTAAATTGTGCGCACTCAGCCAAGAGACCAGGGTTTAATTCCAGCCATGGCAGTCACATTTCAATGAAAGCGAAGTACAAAACATGTGCTGCATTGGCAGTGCACATTAAAAAAACTCCAGGTGGCTGAAATTACCCAGAACCTTCCTTTAAGACATCCCTCATAGCTTGAGTTGCCTTGGTACATTTACACTCCATAAATCAACCATGTAAATAAGAGAAAGACTAAATAAGAAGATGTAAATGCAAAAGATACTTACTGCCTACTGCTGCCAGCTTTTCTGGGCTCAGCCCAGGCTTCTGCACACTGTCTGCAGTTTTAAAAAGCGCCTGCACGCCGCTCCGGTGACGCTCCTTCCACGAAGAGCCGAGACCCCCCCCAAACGTTTTGCTGTATCCTTGCAAAACAAGGAGTCTAGGCCTCGGGAAAGGAGCCAGCGCCATCGTTCTGCACTAACGCAGTGGCCATTCCCGAGGTGGACCTGCAATAAAACGGCATATTCTTTGTATAAAGCCTTATAACAGTTTTAGGAGAGATATAATATTCTGCACATTAAAACTGCTAGATACCCTTTTTTCAGAATTGCCACATTTTTATTATTAAGATAATGGAAAATTTCCTTGCACACGATAAAAATAAACATAACACGCATCCGCTCTTCTTTGGACTCGGAAGCACATTAGACTAGTTAGACCGCATGGTCGTAACAAAGATGTGCGAAGTGAAACTCTATTAAGCTTCCTTTGGTAGTCATTTTGCCGAAACCTCAACTAATTCAGGCTCGACGGCATGGTGGCAGCACTGCTGTGATGCCAAGAACGGTGGAAGAAGAAAGGTGCTCCACCGGCGAGGCTGCTCTGCAGCGAGCGAGCGGCCGCTTAGTGCAACTGGAAGAGAGGGCAGCCGCTAAGGGCGGCATATGTTCTGGGGGACATCCTCCGCCGAATCTGCTGACGTGCCTTTGGAGTATCAGCACACGCAGTGATAATTTTCCCTTCAATCATAACTAAAAGACCATAACATGGACACATTTCTGTTTTCGTTATTTACACGTCCATTTCTGAGCAGGAAGAAGCTTTCTTACCGCTTACTGATTAAATAACTCAATTTTCGAGAGAGGAGAGAGAAGCGTCATCTCGAGCAGATGACGCCTAGTGCTCGCTGCCTCGGAGCGCGCTTTGAATGCACTTCTAACGGACTGCTACTTTGTGTGGCCAAAAAAGAGCGGCGTCATGTCATCATGCTGCCGATAGCAATGTCTTATGGTGATTGGCAGGTCAGCTAACGTGTGTACAATGATTTGCCAGACCATATCACGCAGTCTCTTAGATTGCGAGTGCATCGATTCACGTGCTCTGACCAGATATCTACCTTTCATGCATTGTGGGTGCTACAGACTTCCACCCATCGGCGGGCGTACTGGAACGTGATGTTGTACACCTCAAGCAAGAAAGCCAGTTGCTCACCCGGCGGCTCGTATTTTTCAAATGCTAAAGAGGGTAGAAGCAGTTTTCCGATAATATGCAGTAAGCTTAACCGTTACCTCACAATCGACGAATCGCACTGCATTTCCATGCGCTGAGCATAAATAAATACATATGACAGCGCATCCTTTAAATTACTACGTTGCAGCAAGGTTGCGACTGTTCAGTGGACAAAGACGATAGGAAAAAATAGTTGCAGTTTGAGAAAGCTTGCATAAGCCCCTATACGCCATTGTGGTAGTGAAAAAAAAAAGCTGTTACAAACAGCTAGCCGGCTATCGAACAATCGAATGATGGCATATGTACCATGGTTGCTGCGAGCCTTAATATTTACAGCGGTGCTCGGTAACCCAAACAGCCGCGAAGTAACTTTGAGCCCACGAAGTGTGCTCGCTGATATTTGATAGCGCCTAAGCTAGCCGTCGTGTATGCGTGTATCTGACTATCGAGAAAAACGACATGCGGTGCTGTTTGTGGTTCTTTGTTTTTTGCACTTTCTCTAAGATTTGTTTAAGCATTCAAGTAGAATAACGAACCGGATGCCTTAAACGATATCAGCTACCTGCTTATATACCTCACACGTACACCTTTTCTTGTAAAAAAAAGGACTATGGACAACAAAGCTTTCCCTGATTTAGTACACAATTAAAACAACAGATTGCAGCATCCTAGCTTGAAATTGTGCCATGTTTACCTACATCATAATTTTATGATGTAGTAAATGTGAACACATTGGCGCTCCTACGGGCTCTGCTGTTTGAATATTTTGTCATTATGTTTATGCCTGAGTGGCAGCAAAAAAGCACTGGTGTCGTACGTATTATACAATCGACGACCGATTTTCTGCCCCGCCGGGGTGGTGCAGTGGTAAGACGCCCGACTACTGTGCCGGAGTTCCCGGGATCGAATCCCGGCCTCGGCGGCTGCGTTTCGATGGAGGCGAAACGAAGTGGCGTCCGTGTGCTGTGCGATGTCAGCGCACGTTAAAGATCCCCAGGTGGTCGAAATTACTCCGTAGCCCTCCACTACGGCCCCCCTTTCTCTCTATCCACTTTCACTCCCACCTTCATCCCTTCCCTTACGGCGCGGTTCAGGTGTCCACAGAGCAAGTGTGACAGATACTGCGCCTTTCCCTTCCTATGAACCAACCAACCAACGACCGATTTTCGGATTCTCAACGAACCACGAAAATCTCTGAAAAATCGGGCAGTCTGAAAAAACAAATGTGCACGAAAAAAAGCTCGGCAACGCGTTTCACATGCGTTGCCGAGCATAGTGAGTAAGCCTAGCCGTGGTTGTGCTGATTTGAGAACTATGTTCTGTCGCTACAATGGTTTGCATTTACTTGAATCGGCTTCAGTTCTTCAAGAAGCTATTTCCGAATTTTATGTTTTTTTGTTCATGCAACGTGGCAGCGAGAAGGCACTAGACAAATTCAGGTGTTGTGATCCATTGGTTGGTGGTGGTGGTGTGCCTCGACAGTGGGAAAACCTACTCTGTCGATTTGCTTGGAGCTAGTACGCCCGCCGATGCGTGGAAGTCTGTAGCACCCACAACGCTACGCAATTGCTTCCGCCGCGTGGGATTTGTGCTGAATGACAAGTCGGCTGCCTTGGACGAGGAGAGCATTGTCGAGCAGCTGTCAGGCAGTGAGCAGCTCATTCACGACCTTCGCACTGCTGATGTCAAAATTTTACCGGCCGTCTCGTTTTCTGAGTTCCCAGACGTGGACCATGAGTCAGAACTGTGCGCTGGGCTCACAGATGCAGAAATTATTCGCCAAGTGCTTGTGGAGTCTGAGAGCGACGACGACAATGACTCACCTGCAGCAGCGCAGCCAACGCAAGCTGAACTGATGCAAGCGAAATTCAGGCGGACCTGTTAGCACGGAAGCAGAGCGTGGTGCAGAAAAGCATTCCTGACTTTTTCCGGTCTCAAAGTGAATAATAGGCGATAAATTTAGCTTTTTGGGTGCAGATTTATTTTTTCGGGCTGCCCGATTTTTCGGACATTTTCGTGGTCCGTTGAGAATACGAAAAATCTGTCGTCGGCTGTATTGTTACATTACCAAACTATCGTGTAAACCTCCAGGTTGCATATCAGTTAAGAAATCATCATTGCTGCCCTGGGTCGAATTACAACCCATAATGGGCAGAAATATAAAAGTACACCCTCCAACCAAAAAAAAATTGTTTCAAGCAAGCAAACGCCCCTATGTGTCAAAATCAAGCGCCCATCACAGGTGCGCCCATAGAAGCGCCAGTGAAACGAGCAACGAGGCAGGCCCCCAGTACCGGTGCTGCCGCTGGCGGCCACGTCCTGTGTAAAAGTCACACTAAGCGGCCGCTCCTCGCCGCACAGTCCTATCACCTCTCTCTTCCACCGTTGTGCTAAGTATATTTGGAAGCACTAAGCTAACAAGCAGTGAGATCAGGCCTACAAAGATTGGTCTCTTCCTGCACCCCTGCTTTTTCACGTGGCGCAGAACAGGTTTTTAAACATTCTAAAATGCAGCACAAGAGGCTGCACTAATTTGAACCGAAGTGTAAGAGGCTTTAACTGCTAGTTTTGGAATTAGGCTTGGGGCTATTGTACAGGCTAACATTTTGTTGCACTATAACAATTAGATGGAAAATTTCACGTCTGTGAGGGATCTGCCTTGATGCTTGGCTGCATGCTCGGCAGCATGTTACCGCAATTTCCAGATTATTTTCGCCTGCACTTGCCAAGCATGGGAGCAAAAAACATTTTATGCTGACAAATTACTTTTAAAAATGCAAACGATTGAGCCACCGCACCTGATCATTCACCTCAGCGAGAACACCCTGGTGTTGTGAGGCTGCAGGACAGTCACTGGTAGAGGCCTGCAAATATGAAATGTGCACATTCTCATTTGCATACAAAATAGTAACGCACATACCAGATTAAAGGGTAACCGCATGAGAATTTAGAATATTCTGAGCTATTGCAATGCACTTCTGAGGCCTCCTTATCAAATTTCAGAGTTTTCAGAATTGGAATAGAATTAAACTATGAAACAGTGACAACTAGGAAATAAACCAAAACTGAATTCTGATAGAGTCTATGTGCAGTTTAATTTGCATGCTGGTGACTGCATGAGTAACAGCTTCAGCTCCCCTGCCTGAAGAAGAGCCTTCATAGAAAACTATGCCCAGGCTCAAAATACCCATACCCTCCCATAACCTACAATATGGGCTTGCTCAAAGACTCACAAAGCCAACAACAGCTCCCTCTAAAATCAAGGCCAAGTACGATAGGTATTAATAGAGAAATGCTTTGTAGCCTCCCCTCCCATCCGTTGCAATTACACGAGATTATTTTTGCCTATATCAAGCAAGCCTAAACTTCCTTCTCCCAGGGCATTTCACATTTCAAGCATTACAAACAGGGGAAAAAAATGAGTGCACTGCCTGCGGTAAATACTCTTCAAATGATCACACATACCAGTAGTGTCATACAGCCGAACACAGGACAAATAACTTCATCTGCCCCCTTGCACTACCTCTAAAAACTACAGGCTGCTCTGCCTCAACATCTGCAACATAAATGGCAGTCTACACTGACTTCCCATACCAAGCATATAACCCTGCTGGATTATGTGTGACTTCTTAGATGTCAAGGACGAAAACGCTTCCCCTTCATCTGATGAAGATTATATATTTATTCAAAGAACCCTTAAAGGCCCTCTTTAAGAGTACTAAAAGTGGAGTTGACAATAAATTCATGGTCTCTCTGACAGCATCAGTCATTATTTGTCTCAAATAACAAAACAAAAAAAAAATCTCAAAATGTTTTCGTCCACCAAACGCAGACAGAATATAGACAAGCATGCCGACACCACATGCAAGACAGCAGTACAAATCACCCTGACTGAAGCCACAAAAGGGTAGATTTTTAAACTACATAATTTGGAATAATGCGAAATGCCACCTAGCTGTAAAATTGTTCAGAAAGAATAGGAAAGCTCCAAAGGGCCTACTGTGAATGTTTCAATGAAATAACAAAACCCCCGAAGTTGCCCTTTAAAATTATACTAGATATGGATTCATAACAAGCTATAACTTGATGTATGAAGGAAAGAAGCCAATAGTCGGCGAGGCAAGGGAAAGCGTTGGGGATGGTACTTTAGGTCATTTTTTTTTTCTTTTTGAATGTTTGCTTAGATAATCACAGAACTTAGTAATGTAATCTGTTTAGGGGAAAGATAATTCAACACAAAGTAGAAGAAAAAACAACGTGCCGATGGTGGGAACCAAACCCACGACCTCCGAGCACGGCGTCCGGTGCTCTTCCAACTGAGCTACATCGGCCGCTGTCCCCCCTGCTACTTGCTTGGGTATTTATGTTGTCTGTATACGAACCTTGAGAGTGTTCACCAGCGCCAGCCTCAGCCATAGCGGCGGACGTAGAACGTCCATTGTTACCGCCAGCGTCACATAGGACGTGATCAAGAGCGTGGGCGAAAGCTGTGTTAGAACCCTTTTACGCTACCTATGGCTAGCTCAAGACTGCCAGAACCGAGACCCCCGTAAGCTACAAGCAGATCAATTAAGGGGAAATGAGGGTGCTCGTTATAACACATGAAGGAAAGAAGCCAACAGTCGGCGAGGCCAAGGAAAGCGTTGAGGATGGTACTTTAGGTCTTTTTTAATTTTTTTTTCTTTTTGAAAGTTTGCTTAGATAACCACAGAAATTAGAACTTGATGTAGTCAAGTATAGATAATGTATACCAGCGCTTCATAAATGACTACAATCCTTTTTGTTCTTGATTCAATCAACTGTATTGTTTGGCCAGAGTGGAAAAATCACTCTGCATTTGTAGGTATGAAAACTAATGAGTGAATTATGATGAGGATAAAGTAAAATGTGTATCACACGAGGCTATAATGCCCTAGAGCAAATAGCACGATACTATGGTTTCTGGGGTTCTTTACCGTGTACTGACATCGCACAGCACATGGGTGCCTTGCTTTTCGCCTCCATCGAAAGTGGCTGCCGAGGCCGCGATTCGATTCCGCATCCTTGGGCACAGTATTCCAGTGCCGTAACCACTGCGCCACCCCGGCGGGGCATAGCGGGAGACTATGGTGATAGCCGAGGGGTCTAAAGCACTGGAAACATAATTGATCTGTATGAGCTGTCAGTGGTTCAAAATACCGAGAACTGTTGGGTGTTTTTTTTATGCTCCATATACCATTTCGATAGAAAATTCCATGTTTCTTAAAGGTTCGCTGCAGACCCATGTTTAGCGTATTGTTTGTTATGGTTTCCACATTATTTGCCTGCACTGCCATGAATGGAAGCTAAAAGATTTTCGAGTTTAGAAATTGGTTCTAAATATGAAGGAAAGTTACTCTACCTGGCCAGTGACCCCGGCAAGGGCACCCAGGTTGGGTTGTTGAGGTGTCATGCTGGTGGAAGCCTGAAAAATGTGAAAATTGTTCAACTACTCCATTCCACTACTATGCATTACTATTTTAAGGCAACTAAAATGAACAAATAAACAGCCTACCTGGTAGCAGCTGTACTCTGGTGGCTGAACGTCCACTGGGTACTACATGTAAGACACAATATGAAATAAGATGATTACAGTAACAAAATTATACTGGACTAATAAAACAAATAAAATGAAGTCTCACTTCCCTGCTGGTTCCCAATCAATGTTTTTTTATGCCCCATATACCATTTCGATAGAAAATTCCATGTTTCTTAAAGGTTCCACAGCAGACCCATGTTTAGCATATTGTTTTGTTATGGTTTCACATTATTTGCCTGCACTGTCATGAATGGAAGCTAAAAGATTTTCGAGCTTAGAAATTGGTTCTAAATATGAAGGAAAGTTACTGTACCTGGCCAGTGACCTCGGCAAGGGCACCCAGGTTTAGTTGTTGAGGTGCCATGCTGGTGGAAGCCTGCAAAATGTGAAAATTGATCAACTACTCCATTCCACTACTATGCATTACTATTTTAGGGCAACTAAACTGAACAAATTAACAGCTTACCTGGTAGCAGCAGTCCCTTGGTGGCTGAATGCCCACTGGGTTCTACATGTAAGACGCAATATGAAATAAGAGGATTACAGTAAAAAAAATATCCTGGACTAATAAAAAAAATAAAATGAAGTCTCACTTCCCTGCTGGTTCCCAAATTACTTTTCTTTACTTCAACTTGCAATAATTTCAATTCTATTGGTGTACCCGTGTAATTCAAATTATTGAGCTTTTAGTGTAAAACTGAGAAAAGCAAAGTGCAGGCAGTGAACTTCTATAGCTTGCAGTGCTCAAGATTATTTAAAAGAAAAAGTTCTGTCATGCTAGTAATCATGCTAACAACAGGCTGGAAGAGAAAATTATTCAGTCCTACACGTGAAATATGATTCCAACTGCTCAGTGTAGTTGAAGTAGCAACCGTCACTGCATATAAACTGCTTAATGTGGAGAGAAAAAAAAACTAGAAGTTTCAGAAAAGCTCGCTAAAACAGCATTCTTGTTTTTTTTTGAAGACATGCAATGAACTTCATAAGCTGATAGTTTAGTTCTATACCTCAGTGTTTTGAAAATCCACTTGAGAACGATCCACTTGAGCTGCAGGAACTGCTGCTGTCAATTTCTGAGTCGGCTGGCTGCCATGTGGAGCTCCTGGCATCTCTGTGATGTCATTGCCACTAGTAGGCTCCTGCACAAAATAGACATTTCTAAAATGTTCAGCACCTATAAAGAGGCATATAATTCCATACAGGAGGAATGATTTTTTTTTACCGCTGCAATATGCCACATAGAGGGAATGAGACATGCGGCAACAGCCTAAGACAAGATATGAAGGAAAGAAGCCAACAGTCGGCAAGGCCAAGGAAAGCATTGGGGATGGTACTTTGTTTTTTTTTTTTTTTTAATGTTTACTCGGATAATCACATGAATTAGTAATGTAATCTGTTTAAGGGAGAGATATTTAAACACAAAGTAGAAGAAAAAACAACGTGCCGATGGTGGGAACCGAACTAAGCTACGATGGCAGGTATTCAATGTCCTAGTTTTTTAGGTATTTATCTCACAAGTAACCTAACTTTCAGTTTTCATCCATGCCCCCCTCAACCATAACAGTGTACAAAGGATTATTCTGTTGTGCCACTTATGCTCACATAAATGATGTCCAGGAATGCTATGAGATTCCCTTTCAGGTATTAAAAGAATGCCACGACATTTCAGTTTTCTACACGTGATCAACATGCATGCACACATTTTCTTGTCCCCAGAGCACAAGGCCCACTACTGTTGTGACAACCGCTGATGAAGACAAAGAAGAGTTATATGTACAGTCATGGACAAACTAAGTTAACCTGCAGTGTTGGAGCAATAAGCCTGAGGTGATCACGCAGGGTAAAGATATTTGCAAAACTTGAGACAGCACGATAAAAACTGATTTTTTGTGCTAGCCAAAAGCATACAGGCGCATACTGTGGAAGTACATACTGCAGGACGAAACAAAGAGAATATCACTTGGCGCACCTCACGCCAATAATATCGATCCAGGTGCACCTCTGCGCCCTTCTGTGTCTGTATATTTTGGTTATCGTCTAAAACCTTTAGCACTTGCATGATGCTAACTGTAGCTTGCATATGCCATCCTCAGTCTGAAAATAGCTTGTCCACGACTGTACAGCAATAAGAGTTTGCTGCAGCATGTCATGAAAGAACACACACAATTTGGAACTTAAATTATATAGGCATAAAAACGTTCCCAAGATATGACAAAAAGAATTGCCCTATGCACTTCTCAAATCCTATACAAAGTTCACTGTTGCAATAGGCAGCAGCAAGACAACGCAAAATTTATCTCAGTACATAAATTTGTCTTTTCAACTGTTTCCTGCGGTTGCAGAACTTCGTCAAAAATAAATTCCGGAACCGGAATTTTTCTTCTTCGCCATTCTCTGAACGAGATCCGTCTGTGTTACTGAAACACAATGAATGAGAAGAAATAATGAAATGTCATTATTTAAGCGACAGCAAAGCCAAGACAAGCTACGAAAATGCCAGGCATTATCGCCTCATGCAGTCATGCAGCTACCGGTAATTTATGAACATATACCTCACTTATGTCAGCACTACTAATAACATTTCCGCGCACTTCTCCGCTAAGCAGCTTCGCCACCAAACTTCGTTAAGATCAGAGAAGCTAATTTCATGGGTTGTTAATGCATCACGGCGGTGTATTTGGCACGCTACTGAACTATGACAGACCGCACAGCGTAGTAATCGAAAAACTCACCTCCAAGTTCGATTACTTGGGCCGGATAAAACCCCTCATCTTCTTTTCTTCCGCCGCACCAGTAGGCATCTTTTTTCTTTTTTGCAACCTCGGTTACCGAGTTCGGGGAATAGTCGCGTATTAAAGACACGTGCACGACCGCTCTAGCGCCGTCACTGTACTTTACATAGGCGTAAGTAGGAATCGACGCGCTCATGACAGATTAAAGTGAGCAAAGCTATACAGGAGGCTATGGCAAAGCTCACGAAACTGCTAACACTGCTAACACCAAGAAACAGTCCGTGCAGTATGGTCGTACGCATGGATGAACTATGGCAGCTAGAAACGTCGTACGGTTAGTAATCAACTCGGATTGGCTTGGCGGCGCAAAGACTGCTAGCAAGCCGCAAGCACCGCAAGCGCCGCAATCAAAAGGGGAACGGCTCAGCCTGGCTCAGCGATGGAGCACCACAATATTGAAGATTAACTAGCAGAATACACTGCACCGAACAAATATCTAAATAGGAAGTAAGGGGTCGTCTTACAGCTATTATAATCAGATGCCCATATCAACTGCATTTAATTACCCCACATTTCCTAAATATGTACGATCTGCACTGAGCCTTCTGTACAGCAGTGACTAACTTATATAATAGAAGGTTTCATACATTTTGGACGATTAATAACCCAAAACCCAAGGGCTAAAAGGCGGCACTGTCCAGTTCGGAATCTGTAAGCGGCGAAAAAAACAACAAATGATATCCTGTACATCAGAGGACGGCATGTCATCCTTTAGCAGACGATGCTGAGTAATTATCTTCAATTTTTCCCGTTACCATGCATGACGTAAATGTGATTACTACACAAGTACCAATATTGCTTTCGGGCGAAAATATGTGTTTTCAACGTACTACAAGAGACAAACGAAAGAGCCACTCTTGCTCGATGGTGCCGTGCTAGCCAACTCATGCCAATAGCATTGGTAGCCAATGAAGGTGCAGTTTTTTTTCGTCTGGGAATGGTGCACATTGGTTGCACATCGAGAAGCCTGCACAAATAGGTCTTCATTTGCACTTTTTGCATCATACCGCCATGAGCAACAGCCAATCTACGACTCCGAAACGTCGCAAGCTTTATTTGTCTAATGAAAGCAGCGAGTTTGTTGTGCCACGCTCGACACTGTGGTATAATAAGCAACGACTAAATGCCCCGAGCGTGGCAGCTGCAACGCTGCCTTCAGCTTCTGGCATCAAGGACCTGACTTTCTCCGTGCCCGGTAACAGCGCTGCAAGCGAAAGTAACTGTAGCGAAGTTGACAGCTGTGAGCAGCGCTCTCAGTTGGATGACAGTGGCGAAGGAGACACCAACGAGACCCACGATGGTGCTCTGCCAGACTCTGACCACCTGGAACCACGGATGGGTGCTGCTAGTGAGAGCGGCTGCAGCGCTGAGGAGTGCGATGATCCGGACGGTGGAGATGATGGTGTTGATGAGCCGCATGGTGCTGTGCCACAGTTCGATGACACAGAGCTTTTAGCTCGTTCTGTTCAAGATTTCGGGCGCAAAACGCTTCCCGGCTAGACTACAACATTGGCGGAGGCAATTGTATTGGTAATGGCCTTTGTTGTCGCCCACGGGCTGACTTGGTCAGCCCTTGGTGATCTACTTAAATTGATCGATGCCTTATTTGGATTTCAACGATCAGGCCTACCACATCCGAAATACTTATTCAGGAAATTGTGGTCATCTAAGTGTACAAGTTTCGTTCAACAGCATTTTTACTGTGAAACATGCTTATCGCTACTGCAAAGCAGCAAACACAGCCACAAACTTTACTGCAAGGTGTGTAAAACAGAAATTGAAGTTAGTGTAGTCACGAAGAGGGGAAGTTTCTTTGCCACAATGAGCCTCAAGGAGCAGCTCCACCATTTTGCAAACAAAGTTGGAAAAGTGCTTTTTGCAAGTCTGTCCAAATTGGCTGAGGGAGTTGGTGCTGGAAGCAGAACGATGACAGACATAAGCGATGCGGCAGCGTGCCAAGGCCTGCGGCAACGGGAACTTTTAAAGTGGAGCGACCTAACCTTAACTGTGAATACCGATGGAAGCCCACTCTTCAAATCCAATAATTCGTCAATCTGGCTGATACAGTTATGTGTAAACGAACTTCCACAACCTCACCGCACTCAAAATTCTTACTTGGCTGGATTATGGCTTGGGAACAAACATCCGGATATGCCTCTCTTTATGGGAGAATTTGTCAAGGCTGTACAGAGTGTTGGCAAGGTTGTGTGGCAGCATGGTGCTATGGCTGTGGTGTCGAACCTGTACATTGCGTGTGCATGTGTGGATGCTCCAGCCCGGGCATCTGTGGGAAACCACACACAATTTAATAGCCGGTTTGGTTGTCCCTGGAGCCTAGCATGTGGGAGACTGGACAAAGGTAAGGATTTCACTTCACCAATATTAATAGCATTCAAACCATTCTGTTGTGTTAGGGCAGTGATTGCATAACAAAACTACATTTCATATTCCGGAACTACCAAATGCCACTGCTTACCAATAGAATATGATTTCTTTATCACTGCTAGCAGTGCAGAACTCAAGACTGGTGTGTCCTTAACTTGTTCAAAGAGTTGCTAGCTCTGCAGATACTGTCTTTAGCTGATGTCACCTTTAGGCACCGACAGGCAGGCTACTAAATGGCATTTCTTTATGCCATAACAATATTATCTCATTTTGAGATACTATAGTTAACATTCATGATGGCCCTCCAAAATATTGGACCATGCCACGAGCACTATTTTAGCTAAGAGTAGCAGGTTCATTGCTGAGTTTACCAAAGAAAGCTTTTCACTACAGTAGAGACTGTGTATTTTTTAGCGAAATTTTTTTCGGAAGCTTTCTTGAAAACAAACTTGTCATGCTTTGTTGTGGCCTGTTGACAGATGTTCTTTTTATTTTCTAATTTTGTTTTTGTACAATTGTGACCTTACACTGAAGTCACTATTTTTGCATTTCAGGACGACGTCTGTATACCACAACTGAGCCACCTGCAAGAGAGAGGACGGGAGATAGTGTCCGCAATGACATGAAACTTGCCATGGACCTACAGAGACCAGTCAATGGTCTAAAATGACCATCACCTTTCTGGCCTCTGAAGTACCTCAACCTTGTATCTTGTTACACGGTCTAGTACATGCATTGTGTGCTGTTGGTCGTTACCAGGCAGTTCACCGACTACTGGTTCGACTCATCGAGCTGCCGTGAGAAGTTCTACATAGGTGAGCATTTGTTCATGATCTCAATTAGATTTTGTTTTTCAGATGACGTAACATTCTGTAGTCAACTGTGTTGCTTCCTCCAAAAGTGTACCTAATGTAACAATTTTACACTACTCAGTACATATAGCCGGGCTTCTTAGTGTGTAATGAAGAAAAGTGCGAGAGCAAAAGGTACGAACACTGACAAAGTGAGGGGATTGAACGAGCACTATATACTGATGTAGTTATAATCAATTACATATCAATGACACGTCAGTGGTGCTAAGTGGGAGTGAATTCTTCTCAGTTAAATTTTGCTTACAAACACTTCATCCTAGGTTATCCCCTACCTCTTCCATGTCCGTACTTGGTGCTACTGTATCTTTCGTAAACTTACATATGTGTACTAACTGTGCAGGGCGACCAAGTACTGTGAATGCACTGAACAAGCGGCTCACTGCTATAAGACCACCACACCATGTCACACGTCTGCCTCGCTCAATCCAAGAGAGGCACTTTTGGAAAGTGCACGAGTGGCGAAAGTGGCTTCTTTTCTACTCTGTGCCATGTTGCCTGCACACCCTCCCTGCTCAGTACCTGAGGCACTTTGGCCTTCTCTGTGAGGTAATTTTCATCCTTCTGCAGGAGCAACTTTCATCTGTTGTCATCAGTTATGCAGGTGAGTTCAAGCATTTTGTGTCTGGAGCATGGTAATTTCATTCTGTATGGTGATGACAAGGCTATGTGTGCAGATCAGATTAAAGTAGCATATGTGCCAAGTATTGGTGTCAAGATTCCTTTTTATTGATGCATTTAAAGCATTACATAGGTCACTAAATGGTTGGCTAGCTTAAAATAAATAATCACATTTCTTCTCTCATGTTTATTATGTTTCAACATCCGAAAGCTTTTCTGGCTGTCACTTCAAAGGTCAGTATAGTTCATGTGAGGCTTGGAAAAACTGCAGTACATATATTCGATGCTGCTTCATTCATTGTAATTGTGGCTCTGGCTTTAATATTGCTGTGAACTAAGATGACAAAGCAGTAATTACATAACAATCTTTTCATGCCTCACAACCATCACTTGGTTGTTGAAACAAACAGTATAAAAGAAGTTCAGTTATGAAAATAAATAGCGGTCATTGATATATACCAAGAGGTGATCCATATATACTAGTGCCTCATGCATCATTGCAAAAAAGAAAAAAAAAATATTTTTTAATAGCATGCCTGGCAATTGTACTTTGTGTTTTCGAAGAAATATTTTAACAGTGCAAAGCACAGGGTGCTAACCATCACCTTCCCTTTAATCACTTAAAGGGAAGGTAATGGTTAACACCCTGTGCCTTTCACTGTTAAAATTATTTCTTCGCATGTACTGGTAACATCAAGGGGTCGCTCAGGATTCCTACACTGTCGTTCACCAGACTGTCTGAGGCATAAGTCTTTCGGATGGCCATGGGGGTTTGCCCAAGGCTGAGTAGAATCTTGCGTCTTAGGTTGGCTTTGCCATCTCCAATAGGATGGCCACATGGGTCACCCTGTCCCTGTCCACCGTTAACGCCAACACTCAGTCCACTAATGGGTGGCGAAGAGCTAAAGCACACGACCTCCCCCCATTAGCTTTCGGTCCTTCCTCACTTTCACACTGCACTTTTGCAGTGTACCCCATCTAAAAAGAACAAGATATGATCATTGTGATTAATGCGAGAGTGAAGTATTAGCTTTGCAGCACGCAGAACGCAAGCGCAGTTATTAACAATCAGAGGAGGAGGTAATAAATAATTGACTAGTCCGAGACTCTGGCATGTAAAGCCATTTATCTTCTTCTAAATTGGAGAAGAAGCAGTGGAACAATTTGAGAGATGTAGGACGATAGTGATGGTGGTAGTTGGAAGCGATCTTCCTTCTTTTCTCATCTAATTGTTCCAGTTGCAATTTTTCGATGCTGCCACCGCCACAAGAACGAGGGATTGACAAGAAACCAATAAAAACTCTTCTCCAATTCCTAAGCATGTAACTTTCCTGCAATTTTTTTGAACATCATTAACATTGAACATTTGATTAATTGTAGCCAAAAAAAAAACCTTTGGCCGTATTGCCCAAAGCTAGCCGGGGAACAAAAAGGACATGCCAGCTGCCTCTATATTTTGTAGAGCAAGTACCTCCCCTGCAGGATTTCACCATCCCATTCTTTGTACCCAACTTCAAACTTGAAGCCTTGGGAGCGCAATTGCATATTGCCAGAGTACAGGGGGTACTTCAAGAAGGTGGATACCATAAAAAGCTTTGTGTATTTTTTACTTGGTCACCTTTTTTTTTTAAATGGGTTGTGCGCTTGTTTTTTTATTTTGTGTTCTTACAGAAATAAACATAGCAATATATCCACTTAGTATGTTGAGGCTTACCATCGAGAAACCTGAGCAGTACAAGTGAGCTATGATGCTTTCACAATATGCACGTGTCCAGTGGGATATGTGAAAGGAAGACCAAATTGGGCCAGTTTTGAGTGCTCTACATTTTGGCTGAATGGTCATTACCTTTGCGATCATAAGTTCATTTTTGTTAGGTATAAATTAGCATTCTTACTTTTTTTTATTTCAGATCGCCTCCTGTAACGGTTTGTAAGCCGGGCTGCATCATTGTATGGGGAGCGCTGCATGAGCTTCAATATGCACCAGCTCTTGCACTTATCCCAAGCAGCCCGGAACTTCGGACCCCTGTGGGCCCATTCTGCATTGTGCTTTGAGAGTGAGAATGGCCACATAGTTAAGTTAGTTACGGCAGCAAATGGTGTGCCCAACCAAATCTTGGAGCGCATAATAATGTCCCAGGAACCACACCTCCCTATTGCAAAAACCAGTGCCACTGGATGCCAGCGCCCCAGCGCCATACCTGATTATGGTCCCAGTATGAAGCTGGAAACTAGGAGCACTGGGACGCGGCATACTGGGACGCTCCGCACTGGCGGCACTGTTCGCCCGGAGAAAAAAAAAGGCGTGGGATAAAAATTAAAAAGTAAAAAGTAACGAAACAAGTTAGGTACATAAAAAAACTAAAAAGAAAAAAAATCACCGCACCAAGCTTGCCTCGAACTGACTCCGTAAGCACATATCAATCACAAGCTCAGCACGGTAATCACTCCGCCATGCCGAGAATTTGATTTTCATGAAACATTTCCGCATTTTATGTCATGACCCGCATTTATAAGGTTGGGACTTCATGCTTCGCAGTCTACAGGCCTTTGCTACCGCTCTAACAATTTCAAGTTCTTGATCATTTTAGCTTGCTGTCTGCTCTCACGATTTACAACTAATGTTCTGGGTGCCTATGCGCGCTATTTAGTGCACTGGAATCATTTTAACATGTGGAGTTTGGCATCGCTGGCAAATTTACCAACGCCGGCTCTTGGGTGGTGCTCTGCTACCGTGAGCGTAATTTTCGCTGAACACGGAGCTTTAGTAGAAGCCTTCAAGGAAAAAAGTGTGACCAAGCTTCAATACCGGCAAGCGCATCAGCGATGACCCTAATTGCATGTAACTAAACCTTATTTGTATGTAAACATTGCGGGAAGCGTTGCGATGACCGAGGGCTCGGCTGCTTGATACGCAGAGTAAGAAGGAGCGCAAAAGCTAGAGAAACACGCCAAATATTATGTATTACAAGCGCTGTATGTTGTTGCTTTTTCTCTCACGGGCCCATCGCTCGGTAAACTACTCTCGTCCTGGTTTTAGTTTTTCTTTCTGCTGTTTATACTGGGCCGTGGTGCAGGCTACGCTCACCTGCGATTGAGCCCGCATTGAACATTTTGGCAGTAATCATTGTGTTAGAGTGCCCTTAAGTTCAGCTGTGAAGTTGGTTATGCATGGTAGCCCACATTATTCAATTCCAGCTTTAATTGTGCGTTAATCGCCAGTGTGTCATGAGATCGAGGCGCGGCGATCGTTGTCTCTTTCGAAACGCTCGAAACGACCTATCGAAACATGGAAACTCTAGAAAAAAGATACTTCCTTTGTTTTCTTACAAATGCGCAACGATTTCGCAGCAAAAAGCGCTTGCTTGAACCATATTTTTCATATGCCCCCCGATGGTCGATTGAAAGTATGCTGTTGCCCTGTTGGCCCCTGAGGGATGCTACTCCGGCTGACGCCGCAGGCCGCACCGGCTATACTGGGACACTGGCACCAGTGCGGCCCAGCGCACATACAGCGCTTCTCCCAATGCATCGCGGATGCCAGCGACACACCCAGCGTCAAAAGTCTAATCCCAGCGTTGTTCTTCCATCGCACCAGTGCAGCCAGTGTCTTCCCGTTACTGCTCCAGTGAATATCGCAGAGCTCCAGCGTGCCCAGCTGATCCAGTGCAAAACCAGCGCGAAAATCTTACTGGTTTCGCACTGGAGACGCTGGTTTTTGCAATAGGGCTCCTGCTTTCTTTGGATGTTATTCCACCAAGGAGCATGCAGCTGTGCCGCAGTTTTCTTAGCTATCCCAATGTGGAAAAGGCCCATTATATGCAAGGTGCCTGCATGCTTGGTGCACCAAAAGATGTGCCAGTGCTCCTTCCAGCTCAGAGAGCTGCTCTGGAGTTGTTTTTGAGCAGCGTACCTCAAGTGCAAGAATATTTTCGCTTTGTATATCAAGGAACTGTGATGCACAGCCGGGAATATAGGAGGGGAATCAAAAGTGACAGCAGTGTTATTGAATCGTATGAGGAAGAATTTTTTGTTATAAAGAGAATTTTCGAGGTGGTCAATGTCGGATGCCCAAGCAGTGGCAAAATTGTATTGCTGTGTGGCAAAATTGTTTGTGAGGAATGCGAGTTAAATTTGCCAGGCCACATAATAAAGTGCTTTTTTTCTCTAGAATGCCCATTGGTGGCACTTGCTCTGAGTATGGTAGCTAAGCCCTGCATTCTTGTGACCTTTAGCAACGAGGAAAACTATATCTGCAGAATCCCAAACCTCATTGAACGGGACTAGGCGGGCATTGTCTGGAAGTTGAGTGCGACTTCAAGAACGGAATGCTATGTATCAATGATGCAGTGAAAGCTTTTTTAAGCAGAGTTTGCACAAATAATGCACAGAATTTCTTTAAAAAAAAACAAGGTGTTTCAAGAAAATGTTTGCGATTTACAATTTTATGTATCACATTTATCTATTTGCACGTTTTTCTCCAAAATGTCTTTTTGTACAATGCTGAGATTAAGAGTGCAGAAGGGCTTATTTTTTTTTAGACTTGGGACTAGAGTAACAAGCCTGGATAAAATTCACGTGTTCTAGATTGTTTTTTTTTCACTCAGTGAATTCACAATTCACTACGTTAAAGAGAAAAATTACATAAAATATAGCTTTCATGTTGGCTTATAAGTCAGAGGAAAACGTTCAAACGGGCAAAGAAGCTCTTTTGTAACAGTTTCATGTCTACTATATTTCGGCAAACTTTCATATAATATATCTTTCATTATGCCATTGATATAATGGCATATTTTGTTTTTACTAAATCCCACTCAGTGCCCACTGCATGGCAAATGCCACTCCCACGTCTTTCCGGTTTAGGTCCACTGCCAGCTGTAGCCATCTTACTGACGCTTAATCTCAGCTGTCCCCCTGGTTCTTTCGAAACCCATACTATGCTTGCTTTCTTTTCAAATCCTCTTAAACGGTCATCAGTTGCCTTTGCATTATGCCTGGCTAAAGCGCATTTATGCTTGATCCCACCTATAATGTCATCTCGTCTGATTTGGTTGATCGAGTTTAACGTCCCAATGCGACTCAAACATGCTATAGTAGAGGGCTGAGGGAATCTCAACCACCTCTGATTCTTTATTATGAACTGATATTGCATAGCACATGGGCACCTAGCCTTTCACTTCCACCAAAAAGCTGCTGCCATGGTCGGGATTGGACCTCGCATCCTTGGAGACCGCAGTTGAGTGCCTTAACCACTCGTCCAATGTGGCAGAGCATCATACACTTGTTTTTTTTTTCCTGACATGCGCCGCTGTACTGTGTTCCTTTTTTTTTACTTTATTTTACATAGGTCTATGCTGTCCTCACATTAACATCAGCCTTTTTCGATAGCCTGCACATTTCTTTGTGTAGTTTAATCTTGGCAAAATACAGCTGCTGTGTGCTGTCCTTTTGAAGGATACTCCAATCTTCTATTCACAATGTAGGAGTACCTGCCAAATGCATTCCACCCCATTCTTATGCTTCAGTATTGTACGCTCATGACCCAGATCTGTTGTTGGTGTCTGTCCTAAGTACATTTGTTTTTTTTTGTTGCAGTGCTTTGCTGCATATCATGAACTGTTGTCCTCTTCCCAGTGCTGTTTACCATTACTGTATATTTCATGTTGTTTTGTAGAACCATCATTCTGCTTTTCCTGTCTGCATATGTGGATGTGCTTTGGTATCATGGTATATGTGGTATGTCTCGAAGCTGCACATTGGATATGACAGAGATTGTAGCGGAGAGTTCCATATGAATTGAGAATTGATGACCTGCATTTTATTCTTCAATGCGCACTGACAGCACACAGCTACGGTACAGTCATGTTTACATTTTTCCATATCCAAGCTCCACAGCCACGAAGCAATAGGTATGGTGGCACCTGCTATTCTGTGTGATGTCAGAATTCAAACATTTGTTTCGTATATCCTGCTATTAAGGTACACTGTAATGGCTGATCACTTCGGACATAGAATCAAGCATTGGGCTCCCTAGAAGATGCTATATGTTATCTGCAATAGCTTGCTAAATGAGCTTTGCCGACTGACCGCAAAATTGAGCTAACTACACTGCATTTAATCTAGCTCTGCTGCTTTGTGATGAGCCTGTAAAATTTACTACTTGTTTTAGTGTAACAGGCTATTTATGTCACAGCACAGCACATGTCACTGACCTAGCTTTAGTAGTGTTCTTTTGAACTTAATGACTTAAACCAAGTGCTGCCACTTGTAGAGTAAAACCCATCCTGATGCCGCCCTGTTCCTAAGCTAAGTGTTGGGCCATTTTTGCTGCTTAAAACATTGCATACTGCAGAGTTGATAAGAAGGTAGACGTTGGAATCTAAGATGAAACAAGATGGCGGACATACTAGCTACCCTCACAGAATCAGTCAGACAGAGATGCTACAATGGTACTATTTGAAACCCGACGAAAGAAGAGGAGAGAAGGGGTATCAGGCTTGGTGTCTCCTTGCAGTTCCTCCTGCCTGATGGAGGCACTGTATTTATGGCTACCCTGTTGTGTCCAATGCAATGGAGTGGTCAGGATGGACTTGCCAAGGCTTACCCTGTAGCAGCTGTTAATTCCCAGCAGGGATTTCAGCATATTCTTCACGGCATTGTGAATGTATATCAGCCCATATTTTCAGTTGCCGTGCAGCAGCTCGTTAGGACTGGGGACGTGGAATCTGGCTTCAAAACATTGCAAAAAATCAACTCTATATAGGCTGCATTCTTTCGTTATTTTCTATTCAGATAGTACCCACAGCACCTGACATCATTACAGGGGGGGGGGGGGGTTACAGCTTGGAAGGAAATACGTTTTTATTAACGCAACACATTTGCACCTCTGTTGAACAGTTCCATTCTGAGATTGATTTAACAAAGAAGGATCTCACTCTGTATAAAACTTCAACAATTTTGTCATGATTGTCATGTTTATGCAGTGTTGAGTACTTTTAATTGAACATCATTGAGCCATAGTAGTGAAATAATCGATATGCTACTTAAAATATGGTGTCATTTCATGCTGTCATGTTTTAATTATATACTTCTAATATTTTGCACTGATGTGTTGCTAAATAAACTGTTCAGGGAATGTATGTATCCGGTACATAGCTTTGAAAAAACACAGTGCAGCATCAGATTGGCATATATCCTCATGATATATATCATGCTGTTATAGGGTGAAATGGTGTGATGCATGGAATTTAGTATCCCAAAGGTGCAGTTACTTATCCATGCAGTGGAGGGATCAGTTTTTATCCCCTGAAAACATTTAGTTATGAACTCAAATGTTACTAATGTTTTTGGGTACGTGTACCACTGTTTTATTTGCACGTTGTTTTTATGTTCGCATTTCATTGTTTGCATTTTCTGTCGTCATGTTCGGTTTCATTCTTACCCTGTTTTGGATCAACACTATGCTCCTTTCATGTATTTGATTGTACCGCGTCCAATGTACCGTAGTAGTAGATTATTATTTCTGTATGCTTTTTATATGTCCCCCTCATCCAATGCTCTTCGATGCCTGTGATTGCACAAATAAATTAAAATAAAAAATGAGCCATGTGAAAGACACAGGGTGAAATGTAATGCATATGAATCTGTACCAGACATATATGCAAAATATTCATATGAGCTATAATGTGATGCAATATGAGGTCATATGAGCCATATTATCATTCATATCAGTGGCTTGAGAGACATATCAGTCCATATGAGGGACATGAGGGACACGTTTCAGCTCATACGAGGTCCATATTACCTTAAACGAGGCACATATCTGCTGAAATGAGACACATAGGTGCTGATACCTGTCTTATATGAGACACATAAGGGCTGATATCTGTTTCATATTGACCTCATATCATTTCATATGAGCCTATATGAGACACATAAACTTTCATATGAAACACATATGTATCCATATGAGATTTTTCGATAGGGATCGATTTTGGCATTAGATCTTATTAGTTTATTCACAATAGTTCCATAATCTCCCCCTACTTTGGGAGACCTAGACCGCTAGGGGTGTTCCTCACAACGCATCAAATTCGCCCAAGATTCGAAAACTGCAAAGCAGTCGCAAATATTTTCATATTAAGAAAAGCACCATAATAGCTTTTTTATTAAAATCTTCCTCAAATTCCTCATTACCTAGGAAATATTGCAATCTTACATGTTCTGCATAATTTTGTTTTATATTATAAAAATTAGTATAGAACCCAACCCAGGTTTTGACGATCGTCAGTATTCAGCCCTACATTATGGCTCGATTTATTAATGCATTGCAGCTGAAACGTTTTCTCTATAATATACAGGACATGGTTCTCTGCTACTGCAAATAATTGGAGGCTATAGACTTATTTGTTTTTTCTTCATATTATAATTATTCGGGCTAAATTTAGAATTGTAAAAACCAGACAAATTTGACATGAATTTGGATAAACTAACCGCATCTTCGATATTTATCGATTCTGAAAACAATCCTAAGCATCTAATAACCATCAGGTACTACAATGTGTTCTCAGGTAAATATAAAACTCAACGCATTTTGCCATTTTACAGGAGTGCTTATGGCATCCACTTAAGGAGTAGGCTCCAAGTGTTCTTTTTGGTATTTGCTGAATTTAAATACATTAAAAGATATGCAATTTGCAAAGAATTCTCAGTGCTTATAAAGTCGTTTTCTGTTTGTTGGCTGTGTTGATTGCTTAAAGTGGAATAAATTCGCTATTCCTGGATATTTCTTGAGAACGCAAGGGACGGTTGAACTTTTTGCATAACCCGTATTTTTTTGTTGCGAGGTGGTCTGATTTCCATTTCAGTTCTTAATCTGATTTATTCAGTTTCACCTATAATAAAAAAAATAATTATACTCTATTCTCAAAGACCGTTTTTCAAAGATGCAAATAGTGATAATCTAAAGGAAAACGCTTTGCAGCATGATTTTTCTATTGTAATTTCATATTTCCTTTTAGCAGCTGCACGACTCTGCAGTCATCTAGCCCAAAAATAAGGTAAACAACAGGCAGCGAACCCACAGTCCACCTAAACTACAACGCCTACGAAACCGGCATTTTATTTGGATGGCTGGCGCGCTCAGCGTTCGCTCAATTTTTCCTGTGCTAGGAGGCTCTGTGAATAAGAATGCTTTTCATTTCATCACATTCGTTCTGCTGCCAGACACAAATGCAGAATTTCAGCTTAACTATCAAGCGATAGATAGATAGATAGATAGATAGATAGATAGATAGATAGATAGATAGATATATAGATAGATAGATAGACAGACAGACAGACAGACAGACAGACAGACAGACAGACAGGCAGGCAGGCAGGCAGCCAGGCAGCCAGGCAGCCAGGCAGCCAGGCAGCCAGGCAGCCAGGCAGCCAGGCAGCCAGGCAGGCAGGCAGGCAGGCAGGCAGGCAGGCAGGCAGGCAGGCAGGCAGGCAGGCAGGCAGGCAGGCAGGCAGGCAGGCAGGCAGGCAGGCAGGCAGGCAGGCAGGCAGGCAGGCAGGCAGGCAGGCAGGCAGGCAGGCAGGCAGGCAGGCAGGCAGGCAGGCAGGCAGGCAGGCAGGCAGGCAGGCAGGCAGGCAGGCAGGCAGGCAGGCAGGCAGGCAGGCAGGCAGGCAGGCAGGCAGGCAGGCAGGCAGGCAGGCAGGCAGGCAGGCAGGCAGGCAGGCAGGCAGGCAGGCAGGCAGGCAGGCAGGCAGGCAGGCAGGCAGGCAGGCAGGCAGGCAGGCAGGCAGGCAGGCAGGCAGGCAGGCAGGCAGGCAGGCAGGCAGGCAGGCAGGCAGGCAGGCAGGCAGGCAGGCAGGCAGGCAGGCAGGCAGGCAGGCAGGCAGGCAGGCAGGCAGGCAGGCAGGCAGGCAGGCAGGCAGGCAGGCAGGCAGGCAGGCAGGCAGGCAGGCAGGCAGGCAGGCAGGCAGGCAGGCAGGCAGGCAGGCAGGCAGGCAGGCAGGCAGGCAGGCAGGCAGGCAGGCAGGCAGGCAGGCAGGCAGGCAGGCAGGCAGGCAGGCAGGCAGGCAGGCAGGCAGGCAGGCAGGCAGGCAGGCAGGCAGGCAGGCAGGCAGGCAGGCAGGCAGGCAGGCAGGCAGGCAGGCAGGCAGGCAGGCAGGCAGGCAGGCAGGCAGGCAGGCAGGCAGGCAGGCAGGCAGGCAGGCAGGCAGGCAGGCAGGCAGGCAGGCAGGCAGGCAGGCAGGCAGGCAGGCAGGCAGGCAGGCAGGCAGGCAGGCAGGCAGGCAGGCAGGCAGGCAGGCAGGCAGGCAGGCAGGCAGGCAGGCAGGCAGGCAGGCAGGCAGGCAGGCAGGCAGGCAGGCAGGCAGGCAGGCAGGCAGGCAGGCAGGCAGGCAGGCAGGCAGGCAGGCAGGCAGGCAGGCAGGCAGGCAGGCAGGCAGGCAGGCAGGCAGGCAGGCAGGCAGGCAGGCAGGCAGGCAGGCAGGCAGGCAGGCAGGCAGGCAGGCAGGCAGGCAGGCAGGCAGGCAGGCAGGCAGGCAGGCAGGCAGGCAGGCAGGCAGGCAGGCAGGCAGGCAGGCAGGCAGGCAGGCAGGCAGGCAGGCAGGCAGGCAGGCAGGCAGGCAGGCAGGCAGGCAGGCAGGCAGGCAGGCAGGCAGGCAGGCAGGCAGGCAGGCAGGCAGGCAGGCAGGCAGGCAGGCAGGCAGGCAGGCAGGCAGGCAGGCAGGCAGGCAGGCAGGCAGGCAGGCAGGCAGGCAGGCAGGCAGGCAGGCAGGCAGGCAGGCAGGCAGGCAGGCAGGCAGGCAGGCAGGCAGGCAGGCAGGCAGGCAGGCAGGCAGGCAGGCAGGCAGGCAGGCAGGCAGGCAGGCAGGCAGGCAGGCAGGCAGGCAGGCAGGCAGGCAGGCAGGCAGGCAGGCAGGCAGGCAGGCAGGCAGGCAGGCAGGCAGGCAGGCAGGCAGGCAGGCAGGCAGGCAGGCAGGCAGGCAGGCAGGCAGGCAGGCAGGCAGGCAGGCAGGCAGGCAGGCAGGCAGGCAGGCAGGCAGGCAGGCAGGCAGGCAGGCAGGCAGGCAGGCAGGCAGGCAGGCAGGCAGGCAGGCAGGCAGGCAGGCAGGCAGGCAGGCAGGCAGGCAGGCAGGCAGGCAGGCAGGCAGGCAGGCAGGCAGGCAGGCAGGCAGGCAGGCAGGCAGGCAGGCAGGCAGGCAGGCAGGCAGGCAGGCAGGCAGGCAGGCAGGCAGGCAGGCAGGCAGGCAGGCAGGCAGGCAGGCAGGCAGGCAGGCAGGCAGGCAGGCAGGCAGGCAGGCAGGCAGGCAGGCAGGCAGGCAGGCAGGCAGGCAGGCAGGCAGGCAGGCAGGCAGGCAGGCAGGCAGGCAGGCAGGCAGGCAGGCAGGCAGGCAGGCAGGCAGGCAGGCAGGCAGGCAGGCAGGCAGGCAGGCAGGCAGGCAGGCAGGCAGGCAGGCAGGCAGGCAGGCAGGCAGGCAGGCAGGCAGGCAGGCAGGCAGGCAGGCAGGCAGGCAGGCAGGCAGGCAGGCAGGCAGGCAGGCAGGCAGGCAGGCAGGCAGGCAGGCAGGCAGGCAGGCAGGCAGGCAGGCAGGCAGGCAGGCAGGCAGGCAGGCAGGCAGGCAGGCAGGCAGGCAGGCAGGCAGGCAGGCAGGCAGGCAGGCAGGCAGGCAGGCAGGCAGGCAGGCAGGCAGGCAGGCAGGCAGGCAGGCAGGCAGGCAGGCAGGCAGGCAGGCAGGCAGGCAGGCAGGCAGGCAGGCAGGCAGGCAGGCAGGCAGGCAGGCAGGCAGGCAGGCAGGCAGGCAGGCAGGCAGGCAGGCAGGCAGGCAGGCAGGCAGGCAGGCAGGCAGGCAGGCAGGCAGGCAGGCAGGCAGGCAGGCAGGCAGGCAGGCAGGCAGGCAGGCAGGCAGGCAGGCAGGCAGGCAGGCAGGCAGGCAGGCAGGCAGGCAGGCAGGCAGGCAGGCAGGCAGGCAGGCAGGCAGGCAGGCAGGCAGGCAGGCAGGCAGGCAGGCAGGCAGGCAGGCAGGCAGGCAGGCAGGCAGGCAGGCAGGCAGGCAGGCAGGCAGGCAGGCAGGCAGGCAGGCAGGCAGGCAGGCAGGCAGGCAGGCAGGCAGGCAGGCAGGCAGGCAGGCAGGCAGGCAGGCAGGCAGGCAGGCAGACAGACAGACAGACAGACAGACAGACAGACAGACAGACAGACAGACAGACAGATAGATAGATAGATAGATAGATAATAGGCAAATTTCTCATTTTATCGTTAGATGTGGTGTTTTTAACTACCAAAAACGATACTGTGTATATGAAGTTCTTTTCAAATTGAACGAAAGTAAAAACCAAATTTAAGGTGTGTGTGGTGGGGGGGGCGTTCTTTCTTAGTAGAAATAGTAGCTGCAGTTCCGGAAGGTCATTGAGAACTATAAACGTCAAACAAAACGATCATGAAATTGGCACGAAAGTCATCTAGGAAATAAAATATTAGGTAGAGACTCCTGTTTCACAGATATATACGAGCCGTATTTCTTATTCACCTGTGGGAGGCTTTTTTTCTCAGCTTCAGCTTCGTAGGTCACAATCAAGGGTGTGATAAAATCCGTGGTAGACCGGAGCCCGAAAGATAACAGTATATGTCTGATCAATAGCGCCATCTCAGCTAAGCATTGTTTTGTTCCACCTACAGAAGACGTTTGAGTGATTAGTCGTTATAGTTTTCAATAGCCATTACAATTAAGCATGTTAAAAACAACAATCCAGGTTTCATCTTTCATGCGTGCACCATTTCTCTCTTAGTGATGAATTTACAACGGTCAAATAACGTAAAACTCTTCTTCTATACATTCTAGCTACATGATTTATCGCTGCCGAAGCGTGAACAATACAAAACTCTTTTACTTAATTGCCAAAAAAAGATTAGTCTTTTTATTTACCCGAATGCGAACACAGTAGCGTCGCTAATTGCGCCAAAATATGTTTTCCTCTGTGTGATATATTCACTCTGTGATCATTCTTGTTATAATTTTATAAATTTAGCTGAGCAATGACTGTCGAACACTTTTTGCACAAATTAGGCTAAATGTTTGTATTTCTTATGGACTAGATTGAATTCCAGATTTCACTGGTCGTATTGAATGGTATCAAAAAATTGCATTGCAACTGTTGCACTGCTTAGGGGTGTCCAGTTCTAACAACTTTATATAATCTGCGTAGAAACGTATGCGAACAGCTATGACTTGTTTGCGCAAATCGTTCGGCTTTTTTATCACTTTGCACTTGAAAACATCATTGCTGCAGCCCCAGGTAAAGATTTATTGCAGAATTGCGAAATTTTTTGCCAATTCAATTAGGTCTTTTTAATCATAATGTGTACCCATTGCAAACAACAGATGACCTTCGATAAACGCAATGCAGTATTTGCCCCAATATGCAATTGTAGACAGTTCATGCATGTTTTGTGCTCTGAAACGTAGATACATGTAATTGCAGATTTCTATCAATATTAATATAAACAGCGCGAACACGAAGACAAGGGACAAGGAACAAGAAAGCCACAGTACAAGCGTCGACTCAAAACTAAGCCTAAGCCCTTTACTCCAAGGCCCAGAAAAACAAACATGAAGAAAACGAAACAGTCACGTGAAACAACCCCTGATTTCATCTGCTGGAAAAAAAAATATTGCTTTAAAAAATCAGTTAAAAAAGACACCTCTTTGCTTGAAAGAGCAAGAGAAATCTTGCTCTTTTGCGTTTGTGTTCTTCGTGCTCGCGCTGTTTATATTAATAATGAATAAGTACCAACTCGCCCAACAAAGTATCTTGGTAAGATTTCTGTCAGTCTCAATTGACATTATGAGTTGTCCTTTAGACTCTCATCTAACATATACACGGCTGACTTTTTACGTACCATACAAAGAAGACATACTTGAGAAAAAACGTATAATTGTTCAGTTAATATAGAGCCATATGTAGGATTAGATATATACGATTACCTTGATTTGGTGGCGAAACTCGCCAGTGCAATAATGAACGGCTACGGAAGGATGAAAAATATTTAGAGAATAACAAGAAAACCTCTAATATTGTGCCGCAAGTTTCACCAGCACGGGTAGTGCATGATTTCAGGATACTAAGGATTTAAGCAAGAGCGCCAATGTGAAAGCTCAGTTCGTGCCAGAGGCTTTCTATATAAAAAACTTTATCATCGTTGCGAAAGTTACACATCTGTCAAAGATTGTGACTCTAAATTTGTTTAACTCGTGTTGTTTTTCATAATCGTATAGCTGTTGCATGATGTGTTTGCTTGCAGTAACCAGCCTCTTTGCACATGCTAACTTTATACTTCCTCCATCGTATCCCAATAAGCAAATGGTAGTAGCTCCAATCTTTCATCGTATTTGTCTCTTTTTTTGTCAGTGTTGGTGCTAAATTAGTCACGATTTCTATGCAAGTAGCGCTACTGAAACATTTAACCAATTGGTAAGAATATCCCACCGGCAAGAGATGCACAGCTCAGAATATGATCCCATAAAATCCTTAGATCTTATTTTCGGTAGCTCAAGGAAGACATCTTGTTGATAGGAATCTGGACCCTATCGTACAGTACGTTTATTATTGATTTAATAATCGTAATTTTGTCATTATTGCTGCTGCTGGAAGGCGCTTGTAAATACATCATCATATTTCGGAGAAGATAATAGTTTATTAAAAAGGCATTACAGAATTTCACGAATTCTCCGGCCTGAAGTGAAAATTTTTTTTATTGTGAATCACAGAGGCGGCAGCGTCACAAACACTATTACGATGTGGCTGTTCTTAAAGTGACCCAAACGTTAGGAAAAAACATGCTTCAATCTTATCAAACGTTTTCTTTGGCTCGTCACTTTTGCGAAGCCAGCACCTGCTTCATCAAACAGTCTCTGTATGGTAAAGCTTTACGTGAAAAATGAACGAGATATAAGCAATTAAATTTATGAACCAATGTTTGCTGCAAAAATATTCAGATCTAAAAAGGTCGACTAATAAAAGATGCACGAAGACATTCGAGAACTTACGTCCGTTTATTTTTCTTGGTAATGAACGCTTTTCCCAGAATACATTGAAAACTTCCGTAATATTTATTCTCTGAAGTGACGTCAGGTGTGGGGATATATTTTCCGCAACAAATATCCTCTTATCTTGCATAACCAGCGTTCTTCAATCCTGTCAGTGTTTAAAATAAATGAATATTTTCCTCAAGGTATTTTTTCTTAGAGCCATAATTGTTTCGCGTCAATGTTCTGACATCTCCTCTTATCAAAATCCGATAACTTAGTTTTGCAAAATGCTGAATGAAAATATTTTTAATTAAAAATACAGTCATCATTGTTAATACCAGGAATGGCATCAGAGTATTGAAAACAAATGCTAAAATGCTACAACTTCAGATTCCCAATAACGCTGATGAAATTACTGAGAGCTCTACTTCAATTTCAGAATGTATGTACGTGCGTGTGGTCTGTTTAGAGAAATGCCTCGTTGTTTTCGAGACAACAAAACAGGGTAAATTAGCGAATACCTCAACATTTAGCACCCTAAGAATGTAAGCATATCAGGATTGCCGTAAATTTCAGTTTCAGGGCGTGGCTGCGCTAAAATTAGCAAATAAAATCTGATCGAAAAGAATACCAGAGTATAGAAAAGATTGCTTCAACATCTTCGAATTCAAAATTACATGATAAAAAGAACCTTTATCAGAATTCGACAGCTCTTAGTTGGGAGCTGGCTTGATCTGTGGGGACGTAGCAGGCATATTTTGGACTCGATGGCATTTCTTTATTAGCTATCCGAGTATCCGGTTGATTCAAAGGAGCACTATCAGGTAATTTTTTCTCTTTGTCTTAATATCGGTTCCAAACAGATGCATACTTTCTATGTAGCGCTCCAGGAATGGTATTAGTTTCCGCTGCGTCACTTATATCTAACGCGAACAAAGGTTTCGGCTTATTGTTTTAAGTCATTTTCGTTTCAGAATGTTTCTAATTTTAATTTCACGAATGGTTGATAAAAATCTTTAACAATCAAATTATTACACATTTATGCTTAAACGTTTCTAGACATATTCTTACAGTAAAATAAGAAAGGGGGTGTTTATTTACAGTGCTGTTGCACGAGACAAGGTGAAGCCTACTAGCCTCTTCTGACGCCATCACAATCCTTCATCGTCGTCAGTAGCGTGACATTTCCCCCCTACTCAGCCGAAGCCCTCTGGGCGTGTTCATCAGTCATGCGAGGCTGACACGGCTTCAAGCGGGAAACATGACATAGTTCAGTTTTGGCCGACCGACGACTCCATACTGTCAGGCGGGCTATTGCATAAGTGAAATCACTGATGCGTTTGACAACCACATATGGGCCGTCATAGTGGGCCAAGAGCTTTTTTATGTAGGCCGCGGCGCCGAATTGGACGCCACTACCAGACTAAATTGCCTATAGAGTACTTGACACGCCAGTGACTGGCATCGTATCGTACTTTAGAGCGTTCTTGTGAATCACCAGACCGTAAGCAGGCGATTCTCCGAGCTTCTTCGGCTAGACAGAGGGTCTCAGCCAGGCAGGGATCATCATGGTTTGAAAAGGGCAGGACAGTATCCATGGAGTACAGTGGCGGTATGGCATACAGCAGGAAGAATGGACTCTACCCAGTAGTGTCATGCGTGGCGGTATTAAATGCATACGTGATGAAGGGTGTGTATGGTGTCCCAGATCTTATGCCCTGCATCCACATGCATGGCTAGCATGTTTATGCGCTCAGTTAAGCCATTTGTCTGGGGATGGTATGTTGTCGAATGTTGGGACGTTACGGCACATAAACGCACGAGCTCTTCAATAACATCAGAGTGAATTGTCGACCCCGAACAGTGATGACAATTCGTGGTGGCCCGTGTCGTAGTATGACTTAGTGCAGCAGGAAAAGCGAAACCTGATGCGCCGTAGCCGATGGAAAAGCGGCGATTTCACAGTAACCCGTGAGATAGTCCACGCAGATTACAATCTAGCGATTTCCATCCAAGGAATTCGGAAATGGACCTATGAGGTCAATACCTACTTGATCAAACGGAACAGTCGGGGTCTTCACAGGATGCAGCAAGCCAGATGGAGTTGCAGTGTGACGTTTGTGGCATTGACATTGTGTACAACTGGCAACGAATTGTTCAATCGTCGAGCGCATTCTGGTCCAGTAAAATCGTTCTTGAGCACGGAGGAGTGTTCGAACCGATCCCAAATGGCCAGAAGTTGGATCATCATGCATGACACGCAATACGTCCGTGCAAAGTCTCTTGGGTACTACTAGTAGGTATCGCTGGCTGACAGGCGAATAATTCTTTTTCCATAGAAGGTCATCACGCACACAAAAACAGCTTGTATTTCCGCTGGCTTTGGTGGCGGCAAGGAGAGGCTACAGACTGCTATCTCTTTCCTGTTCAGTTTTGAAAACATTCGCGTAGGGCATGACACGCAATACGTCCGTGCAAAGTCTCTTGGGTGCTACTAGTAGGTATCGCTGGCTGACAGGCGAATAATTCTTTTTCCATAGAAGGTCATCACGCACACAAAAACAGCTTGTATTTCCGCTGGCTTTGGTGGCGGCAAGGAGAGGCTACATACTGCTATCTCTTTCCTGTTCAGTTTTGAAAACATTCGCGTAGGGGAACGCTGGTTCGAGGGCTGAGATATAATTGTCGAACTCATTGCTGTCAGATTCAGTCATGGCCATTGACATCCTAGAAAGAAAATCTGCGTCTGCATGACGCCTCCCGCTTCTGTACACTACGGCAAACTCACATTCCTGTACCCGGAGAGCCCAGCGTGCGAGGCGACGACATGGGTCTTGAATGGTACGCAGCCAACAGAGCGAATGCTGGTCAGTTACGATTGTAAACCACCGTCCGTACGAATATGAACGGAAACGCTGCACAGTGAAAACTACAGCCAGACATTCCTGTTCGGTGACTGTGTAGTTTCGCTCCGGCTTCTACAAGGAACGACTTGCGTACCCGATACCGTGCTCTCGTTCATCGTGTCGTTGGACAAGGACTGCCCTGAGACTGATTCCAATAGCGTCCATGTGAACTTTTGTGACTGCAGCGGGGTCGAAGTGACGTAGGAAGGGTTTCGATATCAACAGAGACTACAGTTGACAGAATGACCCTTCCCAGTCTGGTGCAAAATCAAAAGTGGAGTTTTTATTGAGAAGGCACGTCAGTGGGTAAGCAACGTCAGCAAAGCGATCTATAAAGCGTGTAAAATACGAGCACAACCATAGAAAACTGCGCAACTCCTTCAGTGTCTGCGGGGGCTTAAACGACTCAACAGCGGCAGTTTTCTGGGAATCCGGCATTACGCCATCACCACTGACAATGTTTCCTAGCGCCAGCGCTTGGCGCTCTCCAAGGCGGCACTTTTTTGAGTTTAGATTTAGGACGGTGTTGTGCAGACAATTCAAGACGCGTACTAGACGGTCATTGTGTTCATGGAAGGACTTCCCAAATATGACGACATCGTCCAGATAGCAAAGACAAATATCTCATTTTAGGCTGGGCAAATCTGTGTCCATAAATCGTTCAAATGTGGCAGGCGCATTGCACAGCCCGAATGGCATCACATTAAACTCATAAAGACATCTGGCGTGACAAAGGCTGTATTTTCTTAACCGCAGGGTCTATTCAAATTTGCCAGTAGCTAGATCTGACATCAAGACAAGAAAAATAGGACGCACGAGACAGGCAGTCAAGGGCGTCGTCTATGCGAGGAAGAGGATAGACGTCCTTTTTCGTAGCAGAATTCAGACGCCGGTAATTGACGCAGAATTGCCACCAACCATCTTTCTTGCGTACGAGAATAACAGGGGCACTCCAAGGGCTAGGTGTCTCTTGTATCACCTTCTTCCGTAGCTTGTCCTCCACTTGCTCATGTATGACTTTGCGCTCAGATGGGGACACGCGATATGGCGAACCAGTGTCGATGTATGATGGGTCCCAGGTACAGGGCAAGAGGTTGGTCCATGTGTTCGATAAAAGACAAACATAGGTGAAAAGGGTAGAAGAATCTCCACAAGAGTACGGCGTTCAGGTGAGCTGACATCGGCGCTGATCATGTGGAAGATCGAAGTTTCATCAGCAGCAGCAGGTACAGTGGCACCTGTAGCCTCTGTGACCAAAGCAATAACGCAGGCCGCATCGGGTCCACAGGAGTCAAGGTCTATCCGGTTGGTAAAACTGAGGGCTCGGACGATGGACTGATTGTCCATAACGAGGCACTACCGTGGTGCACGGATGTCATACATTGAGGAATAACATTTTACTTCAGGCATGCTGACTGAACTAGGTCCACCACGGCCTGAAATAAAACCTGGTCAAGAATTGGAGCGGACACGGGGACGAACAAGGAAGACAAAGGTGGAACTACTGTGTGTTCGGTAATATTAAAAACTGTTTCTTCATTACGGCCGCTTTCAATGAGTCGGCAGATGCGAGCCCTTCAAAATGAACCTCTTGACTTTGGCAGTCCACGGTAGGGCCACAAAACTTCAAAACGTCCATTCCTAAAATGATGTCATGCGTAGAGAGGGGTAAGACGACGAATTCAGCTTGAAAAATTGCAACTCCCACTGACACATCCGCACTACACACACCCAGAGGCCGCAACGCCTCTCCACTCACACCACAAAACGTTGAAGCGCGGACATATTCAAACATCACTTTGCGTCCCAACAAGCACCTAAACTGATTACTCATCACAGGCACAGCCGCACCCGTATCCACCAAAGCTAATGTACACACACCATCAATGAACACACGAATTTTTTTTTGAGCATCATAGCTGGCGGGATGTTGGCCCACAGCACATTTCCAGCTGTGCTGGAAATGTGCTGTGGAACGATCGAACAATGGTAGGGGTCGCATCGAAAATAGGAAGCGTGCAGAGTAGGTCGAAGAAATAACTCAAGTTACTGACATTCTAGTTGAATTGAAGAAGAAAAAATCGGCATGGGCAGGACATGTAGTGCGAATAGAGAATAACCGATAGTCGCATTGGGTAACAAACTGGATTCCAACGGAAGGAAAGCGTAGCAGGGGGCGGCACAGAGTTAGGTGGGCGGATGCGTTCGCAAGGGTCAAGTGGATGCAGCTTGCACAGAACTGGGTAATTGAGGAAATTTAGGAGAGGCCTTCTGCTTGCAGTGGGTAGAGTCAGGCTGATGATGATGTAGATGACCCCCCTATCCCCCCCCCCCCAGCTGAAAGGAGTGATCCTGGCGATTCATGGCAGAAAAATACTGGGCGCACCTTAACAGCTGTTGAAGCGGTCGACGTGTACATCACCTCAGCCGTGGCTACGATGTTCTGAAGATGGGTTCAGGGGCTCCGCTATGTGATTACCGGAAGAAAAGTGTTCCGGAATACCGTAAAATGCGTGACACCGAATGAGTTTAGTGGAAAAGCCGGGAGCGGAGGAAGACACCCACACCCAAGCGAGTGCGCCGGAGGGGTATGTTGACATTTGATTTTAAGGGTCCTGACAGTGCGTGAAGTGTTAAGGGTTAAGTGGAGAAATATGGGAGAGGCCTTCACCCTGCAGTGGGTATAATCAGGCTGATGATGGATGGACAGTGCGTTTAGTAATCTTGATTCACCGTGGTCAAGGATCGCGCCAATTTTCGGCGTTCATTGCTTAATGTGGGAGCTTCAGTCAGTAAAGTCGTCTCTGAATCGCCGGGGTGGTACAGCAAAATGGTATCCATTCATGATCATGCTCTGCGTAGCCGTATTGTAGGCTTGTGTGACGATAAGCAGTAACTGGCCCTAATTGTAGTGAGCGGTATGAACGTTAATGGCTAAAAATCAATTAAGAGCTCATATAAATCACTTAGTACGCTGTTTGGTGCTAAAAATCTGTGGTACACCAGTGAATGATCTGGCACTGCTTAAGGAGGGCTTCGACGGTGTGGAAATGACACACGTCAGCGGTCGCCGGCCATTTCTTTCGGTGCGCTGTGCGGAAGAACCATGCTTATTTGCCTGTTTGTGTCCTATGCCTAATTTGGGAGTGTAATGCCGAAATGTGTTGTGCTGACTAGAGATGCATTTTCTGGAAACATTAAAGCTACAAAAGTCGCAAAAATGATTCATTAATATTAGTGAAATTTTTGTTTTCACTGTCATGCTCACAATTTTTTAAAACAAAATATTTAAACTAGCTGATAGAGGGGCGAGGTGTCAGAGATCCTACCCGAAGCTTTTCAGATCAGAAGAGCTGAGCATTAATGGTGGGGAAAATATTGTATCCCTTAGAAAATTACTAGGTACTGTCTTCTAGTACTGAGCACTAGCATGCCGCTGCAAATTTTACTAAAAAAACAGTGTAAGTGTTGTGTATATGGGATATAATTTTCCATTTAATAGGTGCATAATCCTTCTGGTCAAGTTAGTACGCCTAGTGTTTAGTATACCAAACCTTTATATTTCCCTGGAAGCTATTTTTTTTCTCTCATGGCTCTCATATGAATTGGGCGAGTTGGCTCTCACATGATTCTGGAAGATGATCATGGCTCCCATATGATGTTGGATGATGTGAGTCACACACTGCTGTCTCTCGAAGAAATGAGTTACCTTATTCACTAGTTCTTTTGCTGTACTGCAGAACGTTTATTCTCCAATTGTATTTTTACCTTTGGTACACATTACTGGAATTTCTACTTTCCCAAATGCTTTATATCTGATCAGTGCGTAATCATTGTTTCGCTGATTGCTATCTTCTCACTTATGTATGGCTGCTTCATTTATATGCAAGTTCTTGTAGTTCAGTTTTTGCTACCTAAAAAGTGTGGGGTTTTGGTTCTTTCTTTCACTTTATTTTCCATAGATTTCGTGCCTTGCTTACACCGAGTGTCCAATCCTATTTTAGCAAAGAGTTAAAAGGTAGACATTTGAGATAGGCCAGAGGAACCATTTGTATACAGCTGGCAGTCTTCCGGCTCACCGCAGGCATTTTAATATTTTGCAATTACTAATTAGTAATTAAGATAATTTTCCTTGTTCAAGAATGGTTGCCTTTTGACAACAAAAGTGAATTGCAAAGCTGGAGAGCACCTTCTGAAACTCCCATTTCACTTATTTCTGGTAAAGAAAGCCTCAAATGTATAGTTTTTCCAAGCTCTTAAGAGAGCCCGCGAAATACAAAAATATGACGTGACTAACGCAATCAAACGCCACAGTTGTTGTGCTCTCAATCTTGGTTTCAGTTATCGAAATTAGCTGCGGCCTTGACTCGACAGCCCAGTCGCAGCGGTATGCTATGCTGGCGATGGTTGTATCCGCGTGGTGAGCTCGCTCTGTCACTTCTGCCTACTGCCTGAAGCGGACGAAGAATAAATAGCAGACATATTGGCATGCCGTTGCAATGCGTTCATTGAGCCAAGACCGCTGCTGATGTCGTTCACTGACACCTCGGCTGCAAGTAGCACAGTCGTGCCGCACAAATTCGCCGGCCTCGTGATATTTTTTGTATTCCGCGGGCTTTCTTTACATTCAGTACTCTATAGCACAGCAAAAGACGAGGACATAAGAGACGAGAGGCGAACACCACAATCGCCAACTTCCAACACATTCTTCCAGCAATTTTTATTCTCCTGAAGCAGAAAACAGGAATCACATGTGCCAACAGTATCAATTCCTTAGAAAAATGAGCTGTTTATCTGAGAGGAGAATGGAAGGTGTGCTCATACGCGCCCAGCCTGAACTATTTATTTTTTGTTTTAACACGCGAATTGTCCATTATTAACTGCATTGGATTTTTAGATATTTACTTCACCTTTCACACTCATCACATATGCTGGGCCTACCAGCCACGTAGCAACCAGCCGATGCTGCTATACCCCTCCGCGCTGCTCATTCAAAACTTTTAAAAAGAGGTATTGTCAATTTATGTTTTCAAAATGCTCTCTGGAAATCTTGCCCCCACATGATGAGCGATAGTTTTCAAGATCAGTCCAAGAGGCTGACTAATGCCGGATACCTTGCCCATGTTCTAGTTTCTGTTGCCGAAAAACTTGTTACGAAAATGAAACCTGAAAATCAATTTCATTCAAATCCGGTTCCTCGTGAACATAAAAACCTTGCTGTGTTAGCTAATCTAAAAACATTTCCCGCATTTTTAAAGAATTGGTCAACGCACGAAAGCGATCGTCGTGTTCTTGGCGCCGAAAAAACTTGCAACGCTGTGCAAACTGGGAGAAACCAACACCAACAAAGCGCACGGATGCGCAACTAGGAACCAGAAGCCCTACGTCCCGTACGATGAAGGTGTTGTGTATAAAATTCTCTTGTCATGCGGGAAACACTATATCGGCCAGACGGGGAGATGCCTGAACGAGCGCTTATTGGCAAGGCGCTTATTGATCACATTCTCGCATGCAAGTCAAAGACCTGTAAGCCTATTTTAAAGGAAATGTGTGGTAATAGGAAAAAGCAGAGAACGGGTAATGCGCAAAATCATTGATGCTGAAAAGACAAATAGTTCAGGATGCGCGTGTGTAAGCACATCTTCCATTCTCGTCTCAGATAAAGAGCTCGTTTTTTTAAGGAATTAACACTGCTGGCACATGTGATTCCTGTTTTCTGGCGTATAAATGTGATATGCTTCAGGAAAATAAAATTTGTTGGAAGATAGCGCTCGTGGCGCACGTCTCTCGTCTCTTGTGTCCTCGTCTTTTTCTGCGCTATAGTGTATTGGAACTATGTACCAACAAGCCAAAAAGGCGCGCTACTTTCTTTAGAGCTTGGAAAAATGATACACATTAGGCTTTTGTTATGGTAAATAGAGAAAATGGGAGTTTCAGAAAGTGCCCTCCACCTTTGCAAACCATATTTATTGTCTAAATGCAACACTTACTAAGTAAGAAAAATTATATTAACCACTAATCAGTTAGTGGAAAGCGAAAAATTTTGCTGTGGTGCACCATATGGCTGGCAGCTGTATACAAGTGCTTTCTCTGACCCACCTCAAATATTTCATTTTTATAACCATTAGCTAAAGTTAACTTGGACACTGTATATCATCTATAAAGAAACAATGAAGAAGAATTACGTCACCAGGGTGTATGACTAGCAGCTTGGAGCTCTGGTACTAGCCGCGCATTGAACTCAGAACATTGATGTCGAGGTGAAAATTGCTATCATGTTATGTAATGTGCTAACCAAGTCAGATAGTCATACTTTGTTATGAGAACTACGTGCCTGTATTAATTTTTAAGCATTCAGAGAAGCATTCTCAATAGCAAACTTTACGGATATGCACCATATTTTTTTTCACTCTGCGATAGTTTTGCCTTTGCCTGTTTGCATGCTCGAGATTATAGTTTGCCTCCTTGTATGCCTATTTTACCTTTCCTTTTTTTCATTTGCTCAGCTGCTACTATGTAATGTCACGCGTGAGGCCCTAATGTGAATGATTTAAAGGCAGCTAGTATCAGCCTGCCGAACCATGCTGGTTTTGTAATTTGCTGCTTGGTGCTTGGCATCTACAAACTTTTCAATTGATGACGCTGGGTATTTTGGCTACTGTATCGATTGACATTCACAATTGAACTGCTTGCTTTTGCTGCGAAATTTCCGGTGTGTAATAAGTGCAGTGGGGACTCAATCAGTTCATTATGCAACCTTTGTCCGTAAAGTTGTGACACTGAGCTTGTAAAAAAAGGTATTCAACATTCATGTCATTCTGTACGTTAGATTCTGCTTTGCTTGCTTTTGTTAGTGTAATTGTAAATAAATGAATCATATGTCATTTCTTTACACTCCATGCAAACTGCTGTATAATCACATTGAACTAATTCCAGATCCTTAATTATTGAATACATCAGTTAACTAATTTTATTGAAAGGTATGAGAATAAATAACGATTTTGAACTTTGTTGTATATACCATGTCACACATTTGGATAGCAGTACTGGTAGGCTATTTGCTGGTCTTCATTAGAGATCATAATTCAAATATGTGATGATCGTGTACATTTACCCAGTCAATTTCATATATATATATATATATATATATATATATATATATATATATATATATATATATATATATATATATATATATATATATATATACCTATTATTTTCAGCATTTGAACTGATAGTTCTTGACTGCATGATTATAATCACTTGTGCGACATGTGTGCTCAAATAAATTAACTATATATATGTAATCAAGGGTCCCAATATGTTTGAAACTGTTGAATGGAGTTGCGGCGATGAGACATATTTATGTTATTATGTTATACAATTACAGTCATTATTAATCAAAGGCAAGACAGACCCTTTTTCCATGCACCCTTTCTGGATGGCGTCACATACATGCATCTATGCCAAACCCTTCTGAAAGGGTGCATTAAGGTACTGCTCCTACATTTGAATCGGTTTAAGCAATACTGCACCCATAAAACGGGTGCTTTTGAACTTTCATGCACCCATGTAGGGTGTGAGTGATAGACTGAGAGATGCACCTTTAAGAAACCGATTTTGTTTACAATGCATTATCTGTGGTACAGGGCTGTGTTCTGTATTACAACTAACCAGTCTGCAGCACAACAGAGCAGTCTTGTGTTGTACAACAGACCAGTTTTTTGTACAACACAACTTCGTGTTCTAACACACAAGTATGTGTCGTACAGCCGGAAAATTTCTCTAGTATTTTTGAATGGGATATGTCACATCAGTGGCTAGTGTCGAAGCCTCTCCTCCCCTTTCTATGGCTGATTTGATATGAGATTCTGCACGAGGAATAACCCAGAAGCGGGGCAATACCCTGCCCTGAAGAATATCGGTGGCGTTGTTGTGTACCGCAGGCAGATGTCGCCGCTCTGTGCACTCTGTGGGCCCAACCTAGCGATACTTCGCATATGTGTGATGGGAGAACTCTCAGAGATATGTCTACCAATCGACGGGAAGGAAGCCCGCCTACCAAGGTACATGGTTCGTCAGCAGCGAGAGCCTGGCTACAACCAAAAAGTGACTTTGTTAGCCAGGACTGTAATCTTTTTTGCTATCGCCTTTAACCTTTGTGTTAATGGCCGCGTTCACAGAGAAAGTAATCCATGACTATGTCCGGTTGAGGCATGTACTCTTCGACACATTTCTGGTGTTCTTCACCTGAATGTGATCATAGTGAGACCTCCGGGAAACTAGGAGGCATGGCCGATGGTGGTGAGGCCGCAGGCCAGTTGATGACGTCCGTACCTCTATCAGCGTTTATGTTGAAAACTAATTGAAAGTTTTTTATTGATAGTGTGAAATCAGTGGCTCTTGAGAACACTGGAGCTACTGTCTTTGTTATGAGTAGGAGTTTGAAGACTCGTTTAGGTAGAAAAGTGATGTTTAGTGGTGACCGCCGTATAATTCAGTGGTGTCGATGATGAAACTCTGGTTCCACTTGGCGTGTGGGCTTTCGACGTTGCTGTTGGTGGCCTAAAGTTTAGAAAAGATTTCGCAGTTATGCCTCGTTCAGTGCATTATGTATCTTGGGATTGACTTCCTGCAAGAGCGTGGCGCAATTGTTTAGGTTGTCATAAGCGAGAGATTGCTTTGAACTCATTACTTTCGTCTCCTCTGGATGACTCGAGACCAGTTTTTGGAGCGTTTGAGATGGAAGAAGACACAATCGTGCCAGATTTACCTGCAGCATTTATGCGGGTTGTATCTATTCACAATCACTGTGAATCGTTTTGAGCTCTAGTAAAACTTACATCACTCACCGGTTCTAAAAGGTGTATGCTCCTGCCTCGTTGCATCGTTCTCGTGACCAGAGGCTGCACTGAGCCATGGAAAGCCAACCACTCTGAATTGCCAGCTGTGCTGTCTCTGGGCATAAAACTCATCCGTTTCGAGGAATATGTGTCAGTTTCAGTCACCGTGTTAAAAAGCTGTCAGTGAACAGCACATGTAACCAGGTAAGCGTACCCAATTTAAGGCTATTATTAATAAGCCTTTTTCTCCAACAGACCCTCGGATGCTCCTGGAACTGCATCTGAAGCACGTGTCAGTATTTGACTTTGACATGGATGACTCCACCCCGCTGCCTACGGGTCATATTCGTCACACGATAAATTCCGGTACGTACCTCCGAGAAGCAAGAAGCCCTATTGAGTCTCAGAAGCCTAACGTAAGGTTATAATGAGCAAGCTCGAGAGATGCTAAAGCACAGAACTATTTGAGGATCTCTGCTCCTTCGGCAGCTGCAGTTATGGTTGTTGGAAAGCAAGGTGGCACATGGAGGTTTTGTGTTGACTGCCGTCAACTGGCTTGCCAGTATATATATATATATATATATATATATATATATATTTATATATATATATATATATATATATGTATATATATATATGAAGGAAAGAAGCCAACAGTCGGCGATGCCAAGGAAAACATTGGGGATTGTTTTTTTTTTATTTTTTTACTTGGATAATCACAGAAGTGAGTAATGTAACCTGCTTAGGGGAAAGATAATTAAACACAAAGTAGAAGAAAAAACAACGTGCCGATGGTGGGGACCGAACCCACGACCTCCGAATATTGCGTCCGGTGCTCTTCCAACTGAGCTACATCGGCCACTGTCGCCCCTGCTACTTTCTCGGGTATTAATGTTGTCTGCATACGAACCTTGAGCGTGTTCACCAGCGCCACCCTCAACCATAGCGGCGGACTTGGAACGTCCTGTGTTACCGCCAGCGTCACGTAGAACGTGATCAATAGCGAGGGCGAAAGCTGTGCTAGAACCCTCTTATGCTACCTATGGCTTCAAGACTGCCAGAACCGAGACCCCCGTAAGCTACAAGCAGATAAATGAAGGGGAAATGAGGGTGCTCGTTATAATACATGAAGGAAAGAAGCCAACAGTCGGCGATGCCAAGGAATGCATTGGAGATTGTTTTTCCTTAATTTTTTTACTTGGATAATCACAGAAATGAGTAATGTAATCTGCTTAGGGGAAAGATAATTAAACACAAAGTAGAAGAAAAAACAACGTGCCGATGGTGGGGACCGAACCCACGACCTCCGAATATCGCGTCCGGTGCTCTTCCAACTGAGCTACATCGGCCGCTGTCCCCGCCTACTACTTGCTTGGGTATTTGCAATATTGCACAACACCGCCTCTTTACTGAAGGTAACCCGATCGTATTCTGACGGCTTTATCGTATTTCTCTCTCTGAATGAAAACTAATTGATTGAAATGTCACTGACATGCTCCGTAGCAATATTATTTGTTCCTCAACAAGCCCATGTTCCTCGCCTGTATTACTAGTTCAAAAAATACGAATTGCTGTTATTTTGTGTTGATTGCTGCGCACTCAACACAACTTCCCGCACAGATGTCTACCCGATGTCGCGAAATATTGACGTCCTTGACTCTCTTCAAGGCGCTGAATATTTTTCGATCTTGGACCTTCGGTCAGGTTGTTGGGAAATACCTTTGTGCGAGGTCGAGAAAGAAAAAAAACACTTTCCCAACTCCCGATGGCCTTTACGAATTTATCGTTATGCCGTCCTCCTTTTGTAATAAACCAACTGCATTTGAAATAGTGATCGATAGTGTATTTTGTAGCCTAAAATGAAGAACCTGTTTAGGTTACTTGGATGAAATTCTTATCTCTTTGTCAACGCTTAACGGGATACTCCGGAGGTGTTTTGATCTTCGAATATGCTAATAAACATTTTAATATCGGTTGTCCGATCCACCCTGATGCACTCTATCAAATTTGGGCACCGTGCGAGCACTCTTTTGCGCGCAACAGTTTTAAAATGCGCAGTTTTTGTGGCTTCTTTTGAAACTATTTCTGCGGGTGACACTGGATCAGTGACATTACAAAACAGTGCGCCCACGTTACTGTCCACTCCCCGCGTTATCAATAAATTTTGATGTCCGTATCGGGCTATCTCAGACCTCTTAGGTACTACCTCATTATTATTATATTTTGAATCCACCTTCCAACGCACTTGACACATTTTTGGAATGCTGTGTGTGACGCCACTGTTTCGTCGACTGGAAAGTCGTTTGTGGCCATGAAAGCAATGTCGGTTACTGTTTGTCGTTTTTCCTTTTTAAAGATAGCGTCCTTGGAATTAAAAAAAAAAAACGATATTTTGTTGCAGTCAGGACACACTGAGGAATGTAATGGAGGTAAAAACTCAAAACGACGAACAAACCACCTGAGCTGCCCTTTAACGATTATCTCACGCGTCCTGAATGAAGCACTCACGTGTTTCGCTTCAGGAGGCCTTCAGCTCAACACCAAGAAGTGCAACTTTGCACAGACAGAAATTAAAACAGCGAGGTGTCGAGCTAGTTGGTAGTGTATATCTGGTATCTACAAATGATAATATTAGGACATCTGGTTAGTTATGAAGGTATTCGGGGACCAGATCCTGAAAACATCATCGCGGTCCTGAACATTGCTCGTCTTCAGCGGACTGCAGATTTGCCGTTTCCTTGGTCCGGCGTTCTATTTCCTGCGTTTTATTAGGCATTCTCCAACTATTACTGATCCAACTCATGAACTAAGTAAAGTGCGCACCCATTGATGTGAACTGAACAGTGCGACAATGCTATCAAGAGCCTAATTCACACCCTCACATCGTATCCTGTTCTTGACCACATCAGCGACAGCACTCCAACCATCCTGCAGACTGATGCCTTTAGACACTATATCAGCGCAGCACTTGCAGTGCGACGCAACCCCCCGTGAGAAAGTGATTGCATTCGCCAGCAGGAACATCACTCAAGTTGAGAAAAATTCACCATTACCGAGGACGAATGCCTTGCCGTCGTCCGAGAAGTCCTAGAAGTTCGCCCTTATCTCTTATGTAGCCACTTCACAGATGTGACCGATCACCATGCTCTTTGCCTGGTTGTTTTTGCCAAATAAAATTTGACAACTCGTCTTGGCCTTTGGATTCTATGCCTACAAGAGTACTATTTGGACGTCATTTAAAAATCGGGTCGCCAACACCAAGACTCCGACGCTCTTTTTCACTGCCCACTTTCTGAATCAGCCTGCTATTTTTCTACTCAATGCATTTTCACCTCTGAGCAGAGCCCACTAACGCTCCTTCCGATGCATATCACCAACGTATTTTTTTGACCAGTGAGAAACACACTTTCAGCTCGAAGCAACTTGCCAACGCCTACTGTCGTCCCATTATCGGCCAACTTATTAGCGCTTCGAAGTGACCAAACGTAGGCTTCACTTGCAAGGGTGGAAGAACGGGCTAGTTGGTAAATCATCTTGGAAATCAAACTAGCGCACTTCAAAACAAAGGCACAGGAAGAGAACGACAACACAGCGCTGACTTCAACTGGTTTTTATTAGAGAGTGACACAATATATATGTAAGAAAAGTGGGTGTGAAAGAATTGATAACTGCTGAGTTTGCACGTGGCGTAAAACACCGAACAAAAAGTTAAAAGGCGCACGATAACAATATAGGTCAAAGCAAGGCAGAACGGCAGGGCTATGAAAAATAAAGAAGCGAAAAACGGGGAGGCATGTAGGCAACAACAATTAAAGATGGTACGATCCGAAGATACATAAACTAAAATCGAAAAAAGACTAAAAGGGGCATTAAGAGCGATAAAACTCAGCAAACTCAGCAGTTACCAATTCTTTCACGCCCACTTTTCGTACATATATATTGTGTCACTCTAACTAAAGCTAGGTTAATATTGTGTTAGCACACCCTCAATAGCCCTGACTAAACGCGAGTTAGAATATTTTTAACCAGACGCACAGTAGTTTTGATGTTTAGGTTCCGGGTACACTCCTCAGCCTCTAGCCGCCTGGCCTTGGTTGTTTTAGGTATTCTGTTTTTAATGCCCTTTTGGTCTTGTAATGCTCTTAATTGTCCTTTTGATTCTTTCAACGCTCTTAATGCCCCTTTTGTGTTTTTTATTGCTCTTAATGCCCCCTTTGGCTTTTATCGCTCCTAATGCCCCTTTTGGCCTTTTTTCGATTTTAGTTTATGTATCTTCGGATCGTGCCATCTTTAATTGTTTTTCCCTACACGCCTCCCCGTTTTTCGCTTCTTTATTTTTCATAGCCCTGCCGTTCTGCCTTGCTTTGACCTATATTGTTATCGTGCGCCTTTTAACTTTGCGTTCGGTGTTTTACGCCACGTGCAAACTAAGCAGTTATCAATTCTTTCACGCCCACTTTTCGTACATATATATTGTGTCACTCTAATAAAATCCAGTTGAAGTCAGCGCTGTGTTGTCGGTCTCTTCCTGTGTCTTTGTTTTGAAGCGCGCTAGTTTGATTTCCAAAAGTAGGCTTCACCGACCGCTACGCATTTCAAGCTTGAGGATGGCATCCTACTCCTCTGTCTGTCGGCTACGTGTATGACACGTGTATGACGTGTATGGCTCTGGCTGCTACGTGTATTGTCCTGATGGAACCCCTGGATCCTGTTATGCCGCGTGCGCTTCACCCACGTATACTAGCGGCTCTGCACAATGAGGCTACTGCAGGGCACCTAGGTTTTGACAAACTTACGACCACTTGAAGAGATGATTCTTTATGCCTGACCTATCATCCAGCTTAGCTGAATACGTTCCTTCCTGTCCCCTGTGCCAATGTCGCAAGCGGCCGACTTCACCCGCTGGCCTCCTACAGCCCCTACTCTATCCTGCCCTGCCATTCGATGTAGTCGCCATCGACTTATATGGTCCCCTAATTCTCTCCAATCAGGTCAACCAATGAATCGTTACAGCTGTCGACCAACTTGCTTGCTACGCGGAGAGAGCACCTGTGCCCACTGGCTTGGCACAGGAGGTTGCCAATTTCTTTTTTCGATCTATTTTATTGTGTCATGGTGCTACTCGGGTGCTCTAATGTGATCAAGGGCGGACCTTCTTAACGACAGCCATTGCCGAAGTTCTTCACGCATCATTCAACCTCCACAAGACAACATCAAACTACCATCCCCAGACTAACGGTCTGACTGAGCGATTTCATTGCACCCTATCTGATATAATCTTTATGTACATCACACCGGATCATCGAAATTGGGACTCTTTTCTACCGTTCGCCACTTTCGCCTATATTACAGCAGTACTGATTACTCTCAATTTTACATGGTTTATGGCCGCCCTCCCACCAACATTCTCGAGAGTTCTTTCTTCTCTACGCCCGACTATTCCTCTACATCAGTACCTGCTTAGTTCTTATCAAGTGCGGCCAGATGCCGTTACCTTGCTCGCCTAAACAAGAAGCCAATATGACCGCAAGTATCGCAGCGATTCTACTCATCGTGTGGTGTCTGTCCGTCCTGGTTGCGAAATACTGCTCTATACAACACTGCGCACCGCTGGCCTTCGTGACAAATTTCACCACCGCTGACTTGGTCCCTAAAGATTATCAACGGAACTTCTCATGTGAACTATCCGAGTCACACCCGTTTATCCCACAGCCGACCGACGTCGCCGTGGTGCTGAAAATGTTCATGTTTCTCGCCTGAAGCCTAGTGTGCGCCGCAGTTCATCGGTTGCTTAGGCGTGGCCAGGCTGGCTGCTTCTGGCCACCCGAGCAGATTGAGTGAGCCTTCAATGGATCTTCTTCTTTCCCTTATACATACCTTCATCATCTCGCGGCAGTAACAGTACCATTTTAAGCGGAAATGATTCCTTCGATAATGACCGCCATGGGCACAGAGCGTTATCAGAAAACGTCCTTTGCATTCGCAAGTAAAGAAAAATCTGTCTTTTCCGCGAATCGAGCCGCCATCGCTAAAATCCCCAGCCGAGCGAAGAATCCAGTAGGCCACACCAGAATTGTGATAAACATATCGTAATTCTCATTGTTCTGAGACAAGCTTACCGTCTCCAGGGCGAAGTTGGGACGCTACTGTGCCTCTGCGGAGGATATGAGAGTGGGTGTCCTAGAGGCCCTTCAGTCAGGCTCTTAACGCGGTAGATATTTGACACGCGATTAGTGCTATGCGAGCTCCTATATCTTCAAGCGCTAAGCAGTCTCTTGCCGCATAGGGAAAGCTTCGAAAAGGTCAGAAACCTCAGGTTCCCGCCACTACGACGATCAGACCTAGCCCCATAGGCTTTCGCCATATTTCTATTATGGAGTATTAAGGGCCTCCAAAAATTGATTCTTTGATTTCGGAGTGGGCCTCGAAATCAAGTTGTTCAGATGTACATTGTCAATATTTTTATTCAGGTCGCTGCATTTCGAGTACACTATTACCTTTGTGCAGCCCTCACCCTTATTACTTAGCGAATGACTCATTACCTGACATGACGTTTCTAGCGCAACAATAGAGCTGAGACAAGATATTGCCGCAAAACCTTCAAAACTGTGTTGTTTTTCAACAGCCGCCGGCATACAGGCTTATCACTATGATTCTGGATCGCGTATAAGTTCCGTAATCTTTGTTTGTTAATGCTCGATGTCGCGAGTCACACCTTTATCAGGTTTCATTGTAGCGCAAGATGCACCGAGATCTATCTCGAAGATTCCGGCCACTCGCGTGTCTTTCCACAATGTTCCGGTCCGTGCTGGTAGCTGTTTGCGACGTTATCTAGATTGTTCTATTCAGCCTTTAAATTGAGCGTTGACGAGTGTGACGGGCATTCTTTGTTCGACGATCGACGAGACACGTTTGTTTCTATCGCCGCCGCCGAGTTGCTTAGTTCTTTTGCGGGCGCAAGTCAGCCCAAATAAAGAGTTTCTTTAGTGCAATCATCGACCCTTCATTTGTGAGTCGACCTCGTCACCCCTACGTGACATCTGGTGGAGGTGCTTTCTTTGATCCTTCAAGCGAACACCCAAGCCGTGTTCCTGTCGCCCTGGAAGACCAGCCTACAGGTCACCGAGCCAGCCGCCGACTTCAAGGCCTACAACCCGAACACAGTCTGCTGCCTGACCCCATTCGATCTCGGAAGGCATCGACGCTGACAATAGCCCAGCCTACAGCACCGGTTGTTTTCGTCCAACCCCGGGCGCCCCCCTGCTTCCATGGACGACCGGATGAAGATGCTGGTGACTGGATGGACCTTTTCGACCGTGTGGCAGAATTCAACGGCTGGAACGACGCTGCGAAACTCAGGCAGGTCTACTTTGTTCTTCAAGGACATGCCCGAGTTTGGTTCGAAAATCATGATGCAGATATGAAGGATTGGGACATTATCAAGGAAAAGTTTTTGACTGCCTTTTCAAGCGTTGTCCGAAAGGAAGGAGCCCAGGCCCTCCTTCAGTAAAGACTTCAACTTACTGACGAGCCTGTCCTGGCATACGTTGAAGAGATGAAGCGCCTCTTTCACCGCGCCGACCCTAACATGGCTGAAGGTGAGAGAGTCAAATTGTTAATGCGAGGCGTCAAGGAATCGCTTTTTGCAAATCTTGTCCGAAATCAGCCAAAAGCCGTGGCGGAATTTGAAACGGAAACGTCTGCCATCGAGAAGACGTTGTACACCCGGATGCGCCTCTACGAGCGACCACTTCAGCCAGACTATTCAAGCCACTACCCCAGCGCATCTGCAAGTGGAGAGAACCATCGGGACCTCATCCGGGAGATCGTGCGAGAGGAGCTCCGCCGATTGATGCCATCCTCGCAACAACCCCAAGTGACGACGCTTGCGTCGTCCGTGAAGAAGTCCAGCAGGCACTGGGCGTTCCTCAAGTGACGGCTGCGACTGTTCCAGCACAAGAGTCAACAGCGATGAATTACGCTGGTGCATTACGTCGCCCTGCGCCCCGACGTGATGACTTTCCGAACCCTCGCCGCTACCATCCTGCTCCTGAAAACCGCCCCTTGGCCCCCGCCCGCCAATCCTACCAACGACCAATAAGCCCCAGGAAGTGCGACGCATGGAGGACAGCGAACAACCGGCCATTATGCTTCCACTGCGATGCGGCCGGTCACATTCTGCGGCACTGCTCGTACCGACGAATCGGTCTCCGCGGATTTGCAGTCGACGCTAAACGACCTCGCCTAGGTGAACGACCGCAAGAAATCGACAGCTATCTGCGTAGCGGTCAGATTGCGCCACCAAGCCGTCTGTTCAGATCTCCATCGCCGTACAGGGTCCGCTTTGCGTCGCCAGGCCGTACCTAAGATGATAGTGCGCGCGGAAGGTCCCCAAGCCCGCGCAGGGGAAACTAAACAGAGCAACCTTTGGAGGTGAGGTTGCTCAATGGCGAAAAGACGAACATCCTCCGCCGCCGACGACCACTAAGGACGACGCAGCCATTTCACCGCCGCTCCACACGACGTCATCGACGACAACACTACCAGAGTGCAAGCAGACACCGCCTCCCAGCGAAGTAACAAAGGTATCCCCGGTTATGACCTGAAGAAACGACGGAGCCGAAATCGGACACTAAGGCCCACGTGCAATGCGAGGACGCGAAGAAGTGACTTTGAAGTTGATATCGACGGTCGCGGAGTCACTGCCCTAGTAGACACTGGAGCTGACTATTCAGTCATTAGTGCACCGTTAGCCTCTCAGCTCAAAAAAGTTACCACCGCTTGGGATGGCCCGCTGATTCGCACCGCAGGTGGCAACCTGATTACTCCATCGGAACGATGCACTGCAAGAATAACAGTAAATGGGCGTACTTACCCCACCAGCTTTGTGGCCTTGCAGCAGTGCTCCGGCGACGTGATTTTAGGCATGGACTTCCTAAATGAACATAGGGCTATCATCGACCTGCGATCCAAGCTCATCAAGCTCTCTGCAGACAAAGCCATTCCTGCTGTGACGACGTCGACGCAACACGTCGCTCTAAACATCCTCGATGAAGAATTGACCGTCCCACCCCGATCAAGCATTGCAGTCTGCGTAGGTAGCTCAAACATCGAAACCGCTGAAGGCATCGTCGAAGGAAATATCCAATCGCTCTTAGAACGTGGTGTCGGAATTGCAAGAGGCCGCGAAATTCCGGAGAGGTCAAGCTAAGGTGCAGGTAACAAACTTCGCCGAAGAATACCGGCATCTAAACAAGGGCACGACGATTGCTTTTCTCGACGAATTAGCCGACCTCAAAGATGTATTCGCCCTCCACGACAAAACGCTGGAAGACGCACCGGATCGATTCCGTCACCCCAAATTTGACATCAACCCGGCATTGACCCACAGCAGGAAAGACCAGATTCTCAGTCTTCTTAAAGCTACGGGGAGTGCTTCTCGTCATCATCGAAGGTACGACAAACACCACTGGCCAAGCACCGCATTATAACGGACGAACACGCCCGACCTCTGCACCAAAGCCCTTATCGTATATCGCCGCGAGAACGCCAGACCATTCGCGATCAAGTTGAGGAAATGCTGCGTGATTACGTAATCCAGCCATCGAACAGCCCCTGGGCGGCACCAGACGTTTTGGTCAAGAAGAAAGACAGCACATTTCGCTTCTGCGTTGATTACCGTCGCTTAATTAGCATAACGAAGAAGGATGTCTACCCGCTTCCCCGCATCGACGACACTCTCGACCGGCTCTGCAATGCAAGGTACTTTTCAACGATGGCCCAGAAGAGCTGATATTGGCAAATTGAGGTCGACGAAAGAGATCGCGAGAAGACCGCATTCATCACACCGGCCGGCCTTTATGAGATCAAGGTGATGCCATTTGGCCTCTGCTCCGCACCAGCCACGTTTCAACGAGTAATGGACACAGCCCTGGCAGGCTTGAAGTGGCAAATTTGTTTGGTATACTTGGACGACGTTGTTGTCTTCTCGTCAAACTTTGAAGACCACCAAAACGACTGCAGACAGTGCTGGAAGCCATTAAGTCATCGGGAGTAACGCTAGAAGCAGAGAAGTGCCACATCGCCTACGAAGAACTGCGGTTCCTAGGTCACATCGTTAGTAAGGATGGTGTTCGCCCAGTCCCGGAGAAAACAGCGGCAATCGCACAATTCGAACCGCCTGTCGACAAGAAAGCTGTGCGCCGATTCCTTGGGTTGTGCGCTTATTATCGACGATTTGTCAGAAACCTTTCGCGCATCGCCGAACCGTTGACGCAGCTTACAAAGGCTGACGTACCTTTTAAATGGGAAGCGCCGCAAGGAAACGCCTTTGACGAACTAAAGCGCCGCCTGCAGTGCTCTCCTGTACTTAGCCACTTTGATGAAAACGCCGAGACCGAAGGTCAGCCCGACGCGAGCAGTGTGGGCCTAGGAGCCGTTCTCGTCCAGAAGAGTGCCGGACAGGAGAAAGTAATCGCCTACGCTAGCAGGTCCCTCACAAAAGCCGAAGTCAATTACTGGACGACCGAGAAGGAGTAATCATCTGGGCCACTTCTAAGTTTCGTCCATACCTATACGGCCAACCATTCAAGGTGGTAAGCGACCATCACGCGCTCTGCTGGCTGGCTAATTTGAAAGATCCCTCCGGCCGCCTTGCCGGATGGAGCCTACGACTTCAAGAATTTGACATGACTGTAGCCTATAAGTCGGGCCGGAACCATTCCGACGCAGACTGCTTATCCCGCGCTCCCGTCGGCGCTCCCCCGAATGACGATGACGACGACGCCTTTTTGGGACCGGTAAGCGTCAGCAGTTTCGCAGAACAACAGCGATCAGACCCTGCGCTGGAAGCCCTAGCCGATTACTTGGAAGGAAAGACCGCTTCCCCTCCTGGCGGTGGGATTGTACGAAACTGCTTTCGTCTCCTTTCTCTTTTGTTGCGCTCTTGTACATCATGTATAGCCATTAGCCCTCAGCCCCCCCCCCCATAAACCTGGCGTCCATCACCACACAGTCCACATCAATGAAAATAATATTTTTTCGAGCGCGATGCACTCGTGACCCCTCGTTCCTCTTCTTTCTGCATATAGTTCGGTAGTGTTTCTGTTCTAACAGTCTAGAATCCATATGTATAGTGCAAGAGGTAGGTCGAAAGTACCCGCTCTCCCCTGGTGACCAATACGTGACACCCGTGGGAGATAGGCCGTTTAAGGTCCGCCGCTAGGGGTTAGCGTGGCGCTAGTGAATACTCTTAAAGTTCGGTAAACGGCAGCATTATTCACAAAGCAGAAGGATGAACATCCATCAGTGTAGCTCAGTTGGTAGGAGCGTCGGATGCGATATTCGGAGCTATGGGCTCAGATCGCACAATCAAGGCATTGTTTTCTGACCCAAAGCTTAATAATTCAGGGTGAGCTCACTGTGTTTTCGGCGAAATATGTGGCGCTTACCGCTCCTAGAAAGGCGTCGCCGTAAATTGTTTCTGGGGAACGTCGCCGGGAGCTGGGGAGCTAGACCCACCTGTAGGTTCTTTTGTGGCATGCATCACTGTCAACATGTAATAACATCCGGTGGAGGTAAGGGGTACACTGTTATCCTTCGAGTGTCAGTGGTGTCAACTTGGTCTAAGGTCGTGTTGTCGATATTGTTGTCGACCATAGCAGTGGGGTCACTTTGAAGTCTGGTTGAATGATCGTCGAGGGCGTCTTCATAAGGAACGTCGTTGAAATGGCGGCATCGTTGTCACTTGTCATCGGTGACAGATGATCTTGGTTCGCCGTATAGAAACCACACCTCCAAAAGTTGCTCCCTTTAGTTTCCCCTACATGGGCTAGGGAACCTTTCTCGAACGTAGCTTTGACCCGGAGACTCAAATCGGGAGTTTGAAGGCGATGGGGAGCATAACAGATGACTTGGCGATACGTGTTCACCCTTCTTCAGGAATTCGACGAATTGATTTGGTAGCTCATCAAGACTGGGTCGTGACGCGTCGTTGGCGTAACCAAGCAGGTTTATACGCATGCAAGAAAAATGACGGAGGATGTGTCCAGCCTCATCACAATAGGAGCAGAGGGGTCGGTTGTCATAAGGCTTCCAGGCGTCACTGTTCAGAGTTAGAGGGTTGCTTGTATACTTGGCGGGCGGAGGCCAAGTGGCGGGTTTTGGGTAGCGAATGGTTGTGGCGAGGTCCTGTTGTCTCAGATCAAGGAGGCGAGCTACCTAACACTCCGGCGTAGCTCACTGCCGATGGCTTCCTGATATCTTACTCATATCCTCACGGACGATGCCCCTAAGTACCGCTGCTTGAGACTTGATTTGATAGTAGCAGCCATCTGAGACGATCTGTCGGATAATATCAAGCAGGTTGTCGTTATCCATAAACGTTTCAGAGGTGCATATAGGTGAAACCTGAGCTGAAGGATTCGACTGCCTGGCTCGGGAGCAAAGGATCCACACCTTGCTGGACGCTTCCTGAACAAATTTGGCAGCTATTTCCGATGTGTCGCTGACAATGAATGCAAAAAGTTCCTCTTTGACGTCTCGCATAAGAATTGGCACCTACCATTTATTGGGCATCTCTGGGTCTACGCGACAAAAAATGCGCTTCTATGTAGGACAATACTTACTCATTAGGGAGGAGTACTGCAGACTGATGGGTAGTTCAGGTTTTTCTACTTTTTTATGATGTTGGCAAACACTAGGAAAAGTTTCTTGAATTCGTCCCACTATGTTACAGAGAGAACTCGCCGCTTTCATACCACGTGCAGGTGGCCTCATCTAGAGCACAAAACACGTTTCGAAGCTTCAAGGTACCCTCCCAGCTGTTCAATACAGCAACCTTATCTTATTAATCCAGCCATAACTCCGGGCATGCTCCATGTGCTCTACCGAAATGGGCTGCTACCGGGGAGGCTGAAAGATCAGAGGAACAGGTGGTTGCCCCCGGGTTGTCGTCGGTGTTGATGTATCATTTCGGGATCGAGTGGATTAAGGCGGGAATACTTCGCCAGGCCGTTTCCGTTGGAGTCACGGCTGGCTTGTTGAACTAAGGGCAGGTCTCCCGGGAGACACAAAAAGGGATATTTTCTCTCGGCGTGACTGAGAAGTCCGGAACATGAAGGACAGCATCTCGAACAGATGTCACGTGATGGCGACAATAACGTAGGACAGAAATAAACAGACGGAGAAGTGTAGCTCTGGAATGAATCCTTTATTGAGCAGAATTGCGATCGCAAAAAAAAAAAATAAAAAATTCGGCATCGGTGATACAAAAGAAGCGCGCTCATCAGTCGTCGAAGTACGAATCTCCGTTTAAATCACCAACGCTGAATGTAGAGGTGGCGACAAACCGCGACTAGTGTCTAGCATACTATGAAACTGTAGAAACACGTGTGCGTGGCTGGAATCGTTCGAGGTACATTTCAAAGCATTTTCTGTAACAAAAGAAATGATGAAGCTGCGTTGGGCAACATCTATTACGAACAAAGAATATGTAATCGATCCGCGCGCTACAATCGCCCTGCGGCCACACGCCGTCAGCTGCTAAAAAACAATTAGAGCTTCGAATGGATCGCGGCATTATATATATATATATATATATATATATATATATATATATATATATATATATATATATATACACTTTCCCGATTATACTTTTAGATTTTAACAACAGTTTCGGACAGTGGATCATCTTCCTTCCAGGTCGATTCGCGAATGATTCCGCAAATTCAGGCCACTGTTCAGAGAAGAAGAGAAGGTATTCTCGCTCTCTGTTTTTGGAGAAACACATATTACCGAATAGATAGAAAGGGCGAAAAGCTCCTGTTGATTACTAGCTAGAAATGCAACGAATAGAAAAGGAAAAAGGGAGAAAGTTGAGAGCCGGCGAATGTTACGTATGCGAAGTGCTTCCACAAAGAAGACACAAACAGCAAGAAAAGTTTCATTCGGAGGAAGCCAGAAATTGAGAAAAGGTTAAGAACAGCATTAAGACACAATAAAGAACGAACCCGAAAAAAGATAATTCGAGCATGCATAATAAGATGCCCGCTTCCCTGGGGTGCAGGTGTTCAAAAACAGTTGCGATAATAGTTATGTGTTTTAGACACTATCGTTCCAACCCGCGACGAGCCAGTGATCGGTGCAGGGGGAGCGTGCCGCACCGGCGACAAAACAGCGGTCGACCAGACGCTGTTCCGAAGCCCGATCCAGCGACCGGCATACTCTCGGCATGTCGCTCCCTCGAGCGTATCCCAAGTGAAGGCGTTTTTTGCGGCAAATAAAATCGGCCAAGGGGGGGGGGGGGGAACAAGGAGATAAGAAAGGAACAGTGCAGTTTGTGTAAAACGGTGAAGAATATTCTTAGGAGTGGGCAGATGGTGATATTTATCTCGCCTTTTATTTAGGTAGGGTTGTGGGAAAGGAAACGTTGCCAAGGTTTCATCAATTCGGTGGGTAATGTCTGAAGTTTTCGGAAGGATTACGATTCCCATCTTCTCTTTGTCGACTTGTTTGAAATCATGATCAGAGGAAGATGACCCGATTTTTTTCGAATTTAATTGTGCGGAAGGCACAGACAGGTTTTTAGACAAAGGGTGAGTTCGCAAAGTGTGGGCGCGGACCTTGAGGCAAACAAAAAACGAACCCTGAATTGTGTTTCAGTCTCGCCAATGTATTGCATGCCGCAAATACCACAGCTTAGCATGTATACGAAATTGGCTCTGTCGAAGTTCTCTGTTTCTTTAATGTTAAAAGTGATATCAGAACTTACCTTTTACAATATTTGTCACCTGCACATGGCTGCAAGCTTGACAGTGTGGTGTTACGTACAGTTTCCGTCCGGGGTAAGGAATAGTATTGGCGGTCATTATTGACTTAACTAAAATGTCCTTTTATTTCTAGAGGGCCGATATTTTGCTCTGTGTCAGTTTGAGAATTCAAAACAAAATTCTTCTTATGTGCAATATATTTAAATTTTTAGATAAGATGTTATTAAACAGCATGTTGAGGAAAGAGAAGAAAACACGAGGATTATTGGCCTGTCGTTCTCCTGTGAATTTGAAAGCTGATTTTGTTTCTGCCTAAGTATCAAGCTTTCCAAATAGCATCATCAACAATGAAGGGGGGTATTCCTTTTGTGTAAGATTTGTTTTTGTTGCCCCGCACGGCAGATGAAGTCCTTGAACTCCGAGCATATCCGTCGGAATCTATGGTCCTGTGAGTAGGGTACGCCAGTTTTACTGTGGTGTGGGTGACTGCTTTTGAAATGTATACCCCGCCGGGGTGGCGCAGTGGTTACGGCGCTCGACTACTGTTCCCAAGGACGCGGGATCGAATCCCGGCCTCGGCGGCCGCTTTTCGATGGAGGCGAAAGGCACGGCGCCCGTGTACTGTGCGATGTCAGTGCACGTTAAAGAACCCCAGGTGGTCGAAATTTCCGGAGTCCTCCACTACGGCGTCTCTCATAGCCTGAGTTGCTTTGGGACGTTAAACCGCACAAACCACAAACCACAACCGCTTTTGAAATGTACGTACTGCTGGCTCTCTGCTGATTTCCGGTATAGGGTTGTCCTACGAACGCTGCCTTTTCTCTATATTGCAACGTCTAAGAAGTTCTCTCAAGCCAAGAAATTCCACAGGCACACACATAAATACTTCGACCCGGCGCAGCCTGACACTGCTGGCTTCATTATATACTAGGGAGCGAAAATCTCCAATGTCCCAGCACTTTTGGAGCTCCTACCTACGACCTTCGAGAAGGTGATTTTACATAATTGAACAGCGGACATTGTGGTAGCCGGTGCATTGTATGCCCGTGGGAGTTCGTGAAGGGAATAGAAAGTGAGGGATCCTCAACCATGCTCTGCATCAGCCTTCTTCTCCCCCGTGCACTGAAGCGCCGACCCCACAAAGCCGACCGGCGGTTCATCACTTGGTTCAACGGACAAAGACGACGTTACATGTATCAGGTGCGTCGTCTGTACCACCGACAGCAGATCGTAAATGGAGTGGCCACCAAAGAGGGTGCTCGTGACAGATGGGTTCAACTTGATATTCGAGGGCGTGGCTATTGTGTGCGAACAGGTGAAACGCACACTTCACGCCTCGACCCCGACAACAGGGTGGAGCTCCCGCGAAATTCCAGCGCCAAGGACTCCAGGTGCCTGCACGATAGAAACGAAGTGAGCTGTCACTCGCTCACTGTCTCACGAACGCGAGACACCCCCCGTGCCACTGTGCCGTCGCTACATGACGAGGATGCCTAAAAAATATTATTATTCTTCATTGAATAAAATTCATTCTGCCTCGTTACTTATTTGTCTTTACCCTCAGGCCGTACAGGCATTTCAGAGGGTAGTGGGCAAAAAGAAATGTACAAAAAAACACTGTAAAAAGCGGGTACATAAATAATACATTCTATATATTGTCACGTCCTGACACACAGGGACACGACGGCAGCAGTGATCTCGGGTCGACAGGGCAACGGCAGTGTGCAGCACAACAGCAGCGGAACCAGCCCGCACGTGAGTCACGGCAGCAGCGTCGTCTTTTCCCAAGCGATCGCGCTTCTTTGTCGGGCCCAGTTGAAAAAAAAACTACAGAACTGTGCAAAAATACGAGAAAATATCATGTAGTTCTGTCGTAACCATCAGATATTTCTATAGTTCTGTAGTCTTTTCTGTAGTTCTGTAGTATTTCTGTAGTATATTTCTGTTGTCTGTTGTTCTGTAGCACTTTTTTGTTGTAAGTACAGTAAATTCTGTGTTACTACAAAATATTCTGTTGTCACAGCAGGGTTCCCGTCAAAAACCGCACAGAAATTTTGTCGTAATATCAGAACATATTCTGTAGTTTTTCCGACTGGGTACTACTAGTTTTGTGTTTACTAATTCTATTATTGCCGATTTTATAGCTACTATTGTATATTGTAACTTATACAATGCAGGTTAATGCTCTGAGAACATTATTTGCATCAGTGATAGATATAATTTCATTAGAAAGATCGTTTCATTCTTTTGAACTTCGGGGAACAAATGAGCGTAAGAAAGAATCTGTTTTGCATAAGGGGATGGCTACTTTGCAGGGATGACCAATGCGATGCGATATGTAATAGGGTCTGTGAAAAAAATTGCTGTTTAAGACGGAATGATAATATAACTTGTGGAATATGGTTAGCCGGCAAACTTTTCGTCGTGAAGCCAATGATAGAAGACGCAAAATAGTTTTAATTTCTCTGACACTTGCTCCCCGGTTATAGTTAGAAAGAATGAAAGGAGCACATTTATTCTGAACGCGTTCAAGTGCAGTAATTAAGTAGTCATGGATAGGATCCCAGACTGCAGCGGAGTATTCTTATTTTGGAAGTATTAATGTTTTTATAAAAGACTGATTTCAAAGTAGACGGGGCGAGGGAAAAATTACGTCGCAGATAATCTAGCGTTTTGTTACCGTTGTTGATGACGTAATCTCTATGAAGCCTCTAAGTTAGGTCGGATGAAATGTGAATGCCTAGGTATTTATAAGAATGGACGCTATCAAGTTCGATGTCATTCAGAGAGTATAGGGGGGACGAATTAGCAGTACGGGTGACACATATTACCTTGCATTTGATACAGTTTAGTTCCATCAGCCATTGATTACGCCAATTAATTATAGCCATGAGGTCGCGGTGTAGAATGTCAATATCAATATCGTTTTTATTTCACGAACAATAACACAGTCATCAGCGAATAAATGTATGTTAGATGACACATAGGTTGGAAGATCATTTATATAAATTAGAAACAGTAATGGTCCGAGTACGGAACCCTGTGGGAGACCTGATAATATATTAGCAAATGATGAGTTGTAGTCGTTAGCGCAGACATATTGTGAGCGATTGGTGAGAAAGCATTCAATCCATTTGAACAAAGTGATATGAATATTTAGGTGAAGTAATTTTTGAAGAATCAACAGATGACAAACCTTCTCAAATGCTTTAGAGAAGTCTAAAAAGATGCAGTCAACGACTGATGGCTTATCCAGTATATGATGCAAGCTTTTTGTGAAAGAGATTAGTTGAGCCTCACATGAATACATTTTGCGGAAACCATGTTGTGCAGACGAGAAAAATGAATTACTCTCAAGAAAGTTCACGATGTGGCGAATATATGTTCAAGTAATTTGCAACATGTACTAGTAGTGGATATGGGGCGATAATCAGCAGGAGAGGACTTGCTCCCTGATTTGTGAAGTGGAACGATCTTTCCAATTTAACATTGTTCAGGAAGTGTGCATGTGTCCAGTGACTTTTGAAAAATGTGAGGTAAAATAACAGAGCTATAGGCACAAGGGCTTTTTAAAAATTCAGCATTAACGAAATGTTATCCTGGCCTAGAATAATATTTAGAGTATTAATTAGGCAGCAACACCAGCTGTGTCAACAGTCACTGGTGGCATCTCCAGGTAATCATGATGACATATAGTAGGAAGAGTGATACAGATTTTGGATGAAAAATTATAAACAAAAGCCCCATTTATTACTTCAGCACCGACATCATTACTGCCTGATTGACCACATGAGCGATAGGATTGCTGGATGTGGGATGATTACTCGCCAGAATTTTCTGGGATTTGTTTCTAGTATGTCCGGTAGGGTGTTAGATAAAAAGTATTCCTTGGCATTTTTAGTGCCATTAAGCTATATTTGGAGGCAGCTTTGTAAGCAGCCCAGCGCGAGTAAGATGGTGAACGTTTTGCGATGCGATAAAGCCGTTTTTTCGTGTTTGAAAATTTTGGTATGGGCGTTGTACCAATGGCGCATGCGAGTTAGAGACGATGTTGCGAACTGAATATGTTTGTTTCTTAGACAGTCAACTTCCCTTGCAAAGGTATCCCAGTTTGGCTGAATGGAACGACCATCAAAGTTTGAAAGAAAAGATTGTATGAAACTGCATAGGTCATCATTTATTGCCATGAAATTTGCTTTCTTGTAGTGGCATATAATCTTTTTTGCTTTGGTATGTTTGGGGGTGACGCATTAAGGTCAAAATTAATTCATAAATGGTCGCTAATACCTGGAAAATCTGATACAAAATCCGGTCTATTAGTCAGGATGAGATCAAGTGTGTTCGAGGCATTAGGTATTATATTCTAGTTGGTTCAGTAACTAGCTCTGTCAACGAAAATAAGGAGCAAAAGGTAATGAATTCATCACCCTGCGCAGAGAAGGAAGACAAAATAGGCATCGTATTAGCGTTCCAGAAAATGTTCGGAACATTAAAGCCGCCGAGCAGCAGTATAGGAGAAGAAAGGAAAGTTGTGCTTATTTTATTAAAACAGTCATGATGTTTGTTTATAAAGGTAGACGGTGCAGATGGGGACCGGTAGCATGTACCAAGTATCAATTTACCATGAGCGAAAATAACGACACCCAGACTATTTCAAGGCCAGTGCTATTATTGATACTTGAAGATGAAGTGTGATTACATATAGCGAGTAGAACGCCTCCACCACGATGAGCCAAACGAGTACATCTTTATATGGTAAAAATATCTGCGTTATGAAAAATTTCGTGATCTAGAACTTTAGGCGTGAGCCATGTTTCCGTAAGAGCAATAATGTGTGCCGGAGATGTATCAGTAATAGATTATAATCCATGATGTTTGTTTTGAACACTCCTAGCGTTAGTAAACAGAACATACAGCTTCGTATTGGACGGAGAATTCAGACCACACCCCCTCTATCAGCCCTAAACAGTGGCGGAGAATGATGCATCTGAATGACTGGCAGTACTATCTGTGCGTGTCCGAAGTTGTTTAATGGAATCCGATGCTATGTCATACATGTACAGCCTGTTGGTGATTGATAGTTTATCATATTTTAGTTTAAATTTCAACGGCTTAGGTAGAGATTTTTTGAAATCCATTAGCTTTTTGCTGACGGTCCTAGTACAGCCGAAAAGTGTTCGTTTACTGTGACATTGCTTGATTTAAACTCACTGCTAGTGAAAGCACTTGATCGCGCATTTTGAAGGTTGTAAACTTTGCGATAACGGGGCGACATTGGTTAGAAGAAAAATTGCCCAAACAATGAGCACGATGAAATAAATCAGCGGGAAATGACTCAACCACAGCCTTAATCTGATTTGTTAGTTTTTCTTCTATTTGGATCCAAGATTCTTGAGAATCGGGAATACCGTAAAAAATTAAGTTATCCCGACACGAGCGACCTTCTAGCTCGTTCAGACACAATTGTAAGCGGCAGTGTTCAGCTTTTAGTTCTACTGATGCCTGAGTAGATGTTATTTCTTATGAGTGAAGATCGAATAAATCGGATTCCGTTTCTAGATCGTTTCTAGTTTGCGAATGTCAGTGATGTCTGTTTGTACAGTTTTTGACCGGTTTGTATGGATTTTATGTCGCCTGTCAACTCAATTTGACACTTCGCGCTTTGTGACAAATTTGTGCAAATCTTTGAGTAGCTGGAAGAGGACAGACATTTGTTCGGCAGGGTCATCAGGTTAATTTTAAAGTGCATTGAGAGCGGGTTGACGCCTACGAGGACCAGGGTTGGATTCAATGTACCCACAGCCCAACAACAGTAACAACACCGAGAAGCACTCACACAATGCTTCACGCAAGGTTCCGGGGCACGGGAACAGTACTAAGCACCTGTTATCGTATTTCTTAGCATACAGTTCAAATGTTTTACTCGCCTGAATGTCGAAAGAGGGCTGAATAAAGACGATGCTTTCAGCAATGTCCCCGTACCCAGTGAAGTCTAGATCGATGGGGTGGCTGCTTAAATAGCTAGTTGGTAGCGATGTCGTAGTCGGTGATGCCGGATGAAGATCAATTTGTGCCGAGGATATCAGGTCATGGTAGGGAGGGATCGTGTAATTGTAGTCATCCAGCGGTGGGCTTGGTACCGGTAACGAGGCTAAAGGTACTGGCTGGTTGAACTGCGCAGCTGATAGCAGCGATGCGAAGAAAGCCAGGAAAGCCTGCAAGTCGAAAGAGGGCTGAATGAAGACGATGCCTTCAGTAGTGTCCCCGTGCGAAGAGACAATTAACCCATCGCCCGAGCCTGCGCAGGTTTTTCAACTTGATTGAATCTTGCTTCATGTGGATGTGATGGGCCCTGTATCTTTGTATTGGTCACAGGTGCTACGGCCCCCCCGTACCTCCGGCTGCTGATGAAGCTTCGCTCTTCCATATGATCAGTACCTATGTAAGCTCACCTCTACGCCATAATTTTGCGGATATTTCTCTACACTCCTGGCCAATATTTGACTTTTCTCAAGGACAACGACAAACCTCTCAACCTGTGTTTTGGAACCATCCTGCCATCGGCACTTGTATGGCCATGAAAAGAGTGCATCTTCTCTTTTGAGTGCAAAATCATTCAGGAGAAAGGGGAGGATGTGCTATGGAAGAAGCGACACAAAATTAACTCAGCGCTTGGGACGCCCCTCCCAAGTAGCACCGAATTTTTAGAGAAATCTTATATTTGATTCAGT